>NW_025776316.1:0-186185 GCF_021130785.1 Homalodisca vitripennis
ATAGATTTTTTTTTGGGATGGCACCATTAAATCCCTTGACCCCAAAAAACATGGAATCAATATATAACTCAAAATTGAAAATTTTGCAGTTACTGCCTTTTTCCTTAGCTGGGCAGTAATTGTAGGCCTACAGGAAGCTTGGAGCTCATTGTCCAAGTCAGTAATAATTGTGCGAAAAATCAGCTAAACTATCACTAAAATTATGAACTATTACTAAAACTATCTTTGTAT
Source organism: Homalodisca vitripennis (assembly GCF_021130785.1). NCBI lineage: Eukaryota > Metazoa > Arthropoda > Insecta > Hemiptera > Cicadellidae > Homalodisca > Homalodisca vitripennis. Next base: position 232 of record NW_025776316.1, read on the forward strand.
TCAACGTTGAAGTGAGATTCCTCTGTCCTTCATCACTTGACACAGGTTCACCCGCTATCAGTTCCCTTAAGTCACTTGATCTATCTTTAAAGTTTTCCTTAATTTTATCACAAATTATTCTACGGAAATGTTGTTAGAAACTGTTATTTAGCTTATGATTAATAACTAGCTGAAATAAACTAGGCCACTTGTAACAACAAAAGAAAGTAAACAAGTGTTGTTCACTAACAACACCTACGTCCTGAGTAGATGGCGACGATGAAGTACCAGCTGAGTATGTCATTACTTCCAATTGTGACATGCTCCTTCCACTGGATCTCAAGTTGCTGTTTTTATAAAAGAGATCCTATTCTTTCTATTTTCGGCTATCCTCTTCCTTTTTCGACACTTAAAACTTCCAGGAGTCATTTTCCTGCCACTTCAGTCCCTGGCCAGGAAGTAAGTAATGGACAGAAATGTCGGAGATTTCTGTTGCCACGTGCGAGCCCGAGTCGTACGTTTACTCCCGGTTTGGTTACCACGAGATAACACCGGGCTCCTGACAAAGTCCTTCGATCAAACCGAAACTGTTGTGCGGCACACAAGAGACATTGGTGGTGACTTATGTAGTGAGAATAACGAGGATGGCAAATGGTTGTACCGACATCAACACCAGGTCGTATTGTGAACTTTTGCCCTTACTCCACACAATCAGAGGCGGTTATCTCTACAGGTTAAGACTTATTTCAGAAACCCGCAGAGATGTTATCAGTGCCAACGTTTAGGTCATTCCAGTAGAGTGTGGACTATACTGAGACCTGCAGTAGTTGTGATCATAAGGACAAGGAGTGAAGAGCAGTGCGTCTACTGCAAGGGCAAACCCTGCAGTTCCCGCAGTTTCAAGGTCTATGTGGAGGAAAAGGAAGTTTTGAAAATAGTAACCACCAAAAAGTGTCGTTCGGTAATGCTCACAAGGAGTATAGGAAACGTCGTGGACAAACACCTAGAAACGACTTTTCTTACTCGCAGACCGTTTCCGTTCTCGTCAAAATCGTACAGTGCTCTTCCTGTCTTATTCTGTAAGGCACGGTTCGAAAATTTATTTAGAAGGTAGCTGCTTTAATAGGCGGGGTGACCGCTTCTAGTTCGAGGTTCTCCGGGTCGTATTCCTCTTCTGCCGCTGACACCACTACTCTCTCGTCTTGTTCTCTGGATGGTGGTCAGAGATGTAGTCTGGTGTACTGCTACGTCGTCTTCTCTTTCGAATCAGGTCCTGCTTTCCTCTTCCTCTCTCTGATGAAGAAGTTCGTCATCATGCTTTCTGCCATTGTCCATGTAGGCGGCAATGTTGTCAGTGTTTCTATACCCTTTTAAGGCCGGCGGCGGTAACAGGCACCCATGGTCAAAGGCCAACTATTTAATAGTGACATGACTGTATTTTCGAGGCAGTGTGTTTCATGCTGATGAGCATAGTTTTAGAAATATATTTTTAGGAACGGTATTTTGTATCATAATCGAATATGTTTTATATTTACCCCCAAATATTGCAAAACAAATTTAAAACTCACAAAAAAAGTTTTTTATTTTTTTTATTTCTTTGTTTAAGGAGATGTTAAAAATATTCAACTATTATACAATCCTTTTAAACAATACATATTTTCAAACTACAGCTAATTATAAGTAAAAATTACAAATTTTGAAGTGCTCCCTTGATGTAACATGAAGTTGTTAGAACATTAAAATAAAAGTCAACACTATGTTGATTTTTGTCTAAAGTAAAGAAACCGGGTAAAATCCTCTCATACTTCTTCCCAGACCACTTAGTATGGTAACAAACTGTTAAAATGAACTTCATAAGACCACACACACATAATCCCAATAAGAATAAATCAATAATATTTACACATAAAATTATATTTTCTAAGACTGATTGGACGACTTAAAAACGATGTTGCCCAAAACGTAGAGGATGAATTCCTCTTAAGCAATTTTTACAACAGTACCTAGATCTCTTTCTGGGGGCCACCATTAGCAAGTACTGAGGAGGGGTACAAACAGAACAATTTTCTTCCAATCTTCCAGGTAAGTGGTCGATACCACATTCTTGTCCGATACCATCTCCACCTCCCATAGGCCTAGCATTACCGTTACGTGATGCCAGCCACTCATCAATTATTTCAGCAGTATAATCATATCTAGACAGTATTATACCACCATTATTTTCTTTGTACAAATAGATAACCTTTAAAACCATTCTGGCCATAATATTAAAAGTTACCTTACGCCAGTACTTCAGGGTCCTTCGCTCGTCCAGATAACAAAGCAACATTTGATCAGAAGTGTCAATCCCTCCCGTGTACATGTTGTATTTTATCAATCATATCTGCTTTTTTTATTTTCCATAAAAACTGTGTCAGTTGATAGCAAAATGACTGTATAAAAAGCGTATAAAAAGATTGTTTTCTATTTTGTTGATGTGGCTATGTTCAATGCGTTCTGCATTTTTAGAAAAGTAACTGGCAAAGAAAACATGCATTTCACTGACTTTAGGCTAAATTTTGGTTTGAAGGACTGCTTCATGGTGTTGTACTGCCAAGCCGCCAGACGCTGGGTCGCGCTCCGCTAACTGACACGCCTCTTCGGCTCCAAGCTAAATGCTGGGCTCATTTCCCAGTGAAAATTTCCCCCTACACCTTGAACTCCACATTGAACGCTGCTTCAAGATTTACCACACTGTGGTAAATTATTAAGTATGTAAAAACCAAGCTGAAAATATTTGTATATTAAATGTAAATTTATTTTACTTTTACAGTGTATTTTTTTAGTGTATTTCTGTGTTTTTATATGCAAATTGTGTGTGAATGCTACACAATCTGCGATCCGTGCAAACTGATGGAAAAAAACTGCACTTGGTGAGTACTCAAATATAATTTTTTTAAAATAATAAATGTTCGAATAAAAAATTTGAATATAATTTATTTTTTATGACAAAGAGTTACTGAACAATAATATATATTCAGTTTTGAGATAATAAATAATTTTAATAGTGAAAAAAATTAAAACTAAAGTTTTTTTACATAAAAAAACACAACATTTATGTTATAATTAACATAAAATCTATCCTAGTTCTAAGAAACTTGATGGTAAAATAACCATGGTAATTAATTAATAAGTTAGGTTTCTATAAAAATTATACGAAACCTTTACACTTTAAGCAAAATTAATTGCTAATTCAGGTCCATGCAGCACCAGAAAAACTACTAGGCCAATGGGTTAAATACAATTTCTTTTGAAATGGTTGTATCAAAATCGATGAAAATTGGCTGTTTCCAATTAGAGAACAGTCCTCTTAATACAATAACCTGCATTTGCTTCTGAGGTCCTATAACCTGGTCATTTTTCTGATCATTATTCGTATGTGTCCTTCACTTTCATCTCATCATACATTATAACTGCAACCTTTTCCATGTGTTTCCTGAGTTTCACCAACAACTTCCATTAAACGGAAAATTTCGACAAAAAACCCTTTGTGTATCCATTTATAACTTATATTGGTGATCCATTTGTTCAAAGTTGACAAACTGGGCAACGGGAAAATTACATTTTCTTCTAAGAGATATATATATATATATGAACCGCTAACTGCAGAAAGGCATCAAGTCCAAATTAACGGGTTTTCCGTTTTTCCTTCAAAGTTGTTGTTAGGTTTTAAGACTCGTCGTTCTACAGCAGAAAGGAAAACATGTCCGCGCATTGCTATTGCAATGGCGACGTCTCGAATAACCTATTTACTGCAGAAAGGGAACTAGTCCTGGACTTGTTCCCCTTCTGCAGTAACCAGCTGGCTGTCAGCGCTCGCGTGGCAGACGCGATAACTAACGTTCAGTCAGCTGAGTCGCGTCAAACAACGATCATAGTGCTTTGTTTATTCATAACATTATTTAGTGCGGTCTCACTGATTACTTAATGCCTCATCATTGAAATAAAATGAGTAGTTCAGAAGAAGAAGGACAGTCGAAATAAAAGAAGGAAGGGTGTAAAGAATGAAGAAAAAGTACAGAAGAAATGTGATTAAAAAGTCTAAGGTAGAGGGCAAAGAGCATGTAAACTGGAAAGGCAAAACTGTACCTGCAAAAAATCCAGGCTCCAATGTTTTGCAGGTAAATATTAGTTTTGTTCAATAGTTTATTTTTGCATACAATGTTTGGTTGATAACATCTCTTCACTTCTAGTTTTATTTTAAATTAGCCTAGTGGTCTTGAACGATAAACCTAATCATTACATCAAATTGGCCCGACGGTAACATAACCTCAAAATATGGTAGGCCTAGGCCTATTATATTTTTGACACATTCATCATAATATTATACTCTTGTTATTAAGCCTGTTATTGTTTCAGCTGCAAGTCCAACTGCCTTCAAAGCTTTTCGGAGGGAGATATGATAGAAATATTTTCCAAAAACTACATAATATGACAACCAAAGTAGAACAGGACATTTTCATCCAATCTCTAATGGAAGTTAGTCCTGTTGAAAGAGAAAGATCCAGGCCTGGGTCATCATCTGAAAAGCCGAAAGCTTTTAAAGTGTAAGCTATTCCATTCTACACAATGGCAAACGCACCAAGGTATGTAGTAAAAATGGATTTTATGACAAACTTATGGATACACTCCTAAACAGTGTTACCGTTTATCTCATTTGTTGCAAGTAAATGAAATCCCAACTGACAACAGAGGAAAGAACGTTTCAGGAAATGCAATACCCGGGTCTGTCCTGACTCGATTAAGGGCCCATGTTGAATCATTCCCAACAAAAAACCCATCACTATACAGGCAAAGATAAACAGTACTTCTCAGCAAACTTGAATTTGAAAATTATGTATGATAATGTTCATAAAAAAAACCAAAAACTTTCTTACAACAACTTTGGGGAAGTGAAAAAAAGGCTCTCATACAAGTTCTTTTGGACTTATTTTAATGAAAACTACCCTGAACATTGGTTTTGAACCGAACCAGTTAAAGATGCTTGTGTAACTTGCGAGGAACTAACCTTGAAAATAAAAAGTCCTTTTTTAAACGAGAATGCCAAGCGAGTAGCTGTCGCCGAGTTAATGGTACACAAACGTAGAGCTAAAAAATTTTATGCCTCGTTGCAATGAAAAACAACGGAAAAGTGCAAAAATTGAGTTTGACTAGTGTTGGGATCTGTATTGATTTTATGGCTAACGTATCTCTACCTTGCATTCCTGTACAAGACACCTATTACTTCCGGCAGCTCTCACTGTTTAACGTCTTTGGTGTGCATAATCTTTTCAACAGGTGAATGTACAAACTGTTATCTATCACGAGGGTTAATGGAGGTAAGGGAGCTAACGAAGTTTGTACAATATTGGACTGGTACATCAAACACAAAATTTGATAATGATGTAAAAAAACTTTATTTGTTTTGGGGACAAACTGTTCAGGACAGAACACAAAAACCACACCCTGGTAAGAATGATGATGTATTTATGTGAAATAAAAACGGTTTGATGAAGTAAAACTAGTGTTTCCAGTCCGAGGCCACTCGTTTATGCCGAATGATAGAGATTTTGGGATAGTAAGAAGAAAAATTGGGAAGAGAAGAAAGATACTATGATTTAGCTGAAGTCGAAGCTCTTATTCTTGGTTCATCGAAAATCGCTGGTAAATTCTCTGTCATCAAAATGAACTTTGACGATTTTATTGACTTCACTGCATGGTGGCCAGAGTTTTACAAAAAGACCAGCTTAAGTGACGATTCCTATGGTAGAGATGTACCGAAAAGACAAAAAATAACATTTTCAATATCAAAATACAGGGTAATGTCTTTTTCATCTGAGACGCCTCACACGGTGCAGTGTGACATGAACATTACCGGCTTGGCAACGGATTCCTTCAGATTGAGGAATGCAGAGATGCCGATCAGGGCTCCAACAAAAAAAGCCTATGCTACGGTACTTCCGATCAACATTAAAAAAATGGAAGATCTGAAAAAAAAACAAAAAAATACATTCCAGAAGAAAAATTTGACTTTTGGGACCAAATCCTGTCATGGCCTACCCACATCAAACCGCTGACGATGACTTAAATATTGTAGTGTAAAAAATATTTTCTTTGTTATGCACAACGTGTTCCTAGATATAAGATATTTTTTATCATTAAAATAAATGTATCTAACAAAATGATTTGTATAATGATTTTTCCCCATGATTTGTAAAAATTGTAAATAGTTTACCGCAGAAAGGAAACATGTCCTATGTAAAAAAAAAATTAATAATCAGCTCTTTAAAAATATTTGATTGACTCAATTTCAAAATGTGATCTTTAAAAGGTCAGTCATATAGAATAAAAAATAAATATTTAAATATATGTATGTACATATGGATTTATAAGGTTTTTTGTCGCTCCTGAAAAGTTGGTTAATTTGGACTTGATGCCTTTCTGCAGTTAGCGGTTCATATATATATTGCAGATTTTGAGATACGATGTTCTTATTCGGAGGCGTTTGTCCTAACCCACATATATGCTTACCCAGTTACCTAACCCAGTTATGCTTAATGTATCTAAGTACATTTTTTTGCATACTTGAATACAGGTGTTTTGAACTGGAATAGTATATTTAATTGAATAATTTCTTCTCAAATCTCTATTTTCTTTGGTGGTTGCAGTTTTTTTGTCTGTCTTGGTAGCAGTTTTCACTATGAAATCCCACTGCCTCGTATGATTGCTTAATTTTCCAAAAGTTTTCAAATATAATAAGGCGTTGTTCTTGGTTTACCCTGGTTTGGCATTTCAATCGGCATTTTTCAATGCAACCAACACCCATTATTTTAGCCGAAACAATTTTTTTGGTAGTATGGCTAACATATTCCAAGCCAAGGTTTTTCAATGTTTTGGCTTTCACACTTTGCCAATTTTCAACAGAAACAATCCTTTTTTGCCTGCCTGGACAAGTTTTTACCACACGTACACTTTGCTTCCTTTTTTTATTGGTATTGGTACAATCGACTTCTGGTAAATCAGTAATATTTGTTGTTCTGATTTTCTTTCCTACTACTGGAGGAGGAATCTTGAGTGCTGCTTTGATAAGCCAGTGGCAGGGGATTGTTTGATTGGCCTGTTAGAATAGTAGCTTTTTTGCTACTTGGAGCAAATAATTGTCTACTGGCTTTTCTTTTATTACTTCTTTTAATGCTGCTAAACTCATTCTTTGATTCATCACTTTCTTCACCAAACGGCTCCCAATCTGAATCTTCCCAAAATTCCTCTTCGTAGTCATTTATATCTTCTATAACATTTTCAACAATTTCTGCAGTTGCAGCCTGCTCTGGATTTAGAGGCGATGAGCGGAGATTATTATCTATCTCGAGGCAAGTTAAGTTGTCTTGGTTAGTCTGATAAGTACTGCCAGGTTTATCTTCAAAGAGTTCATCCACACATAAAAACAAATCTTTGTCATTTGAGCACTGATCTTGTTGAGAATCTGAAACAAAATAAAAACTACAGTGACTAATAAAGCCTACAACTAATAAAAGCATGTTAATTTATTCTGTGCCACATGCTTCAAAATCATATTATGTGAGTACTCAACAGTGACTCCTCCTAGAGATTGCAAATCGGCTTTGTGACTGGACTAGAAATATTTTATATATCCTGTTAAACTTAGCAAATGTACTTTTCCCCATAGGATTAGGTAGGCCTATAGTATTTTGTAGTAAAACTAGGCTGCACAAAGAATATGCCTGTTTATGTGAGAAGCAAAAGATACTAAAAAATTAAGTACTCCGCAAAACAGTATCAGCAATTAAAAAAAATGGTTTATATTAATATATTTTGTTTGATGATAACATAAATAAGCCATTGTTTGAACGATATTTCTATTAGGAAAACTGATTAGTGGTATTATAGGCATTAACTAGTTATGGTTCTTAAAAGATAACGTAATATAAAAGGATGTGTTATATAGCATTTACGACTTTGCCCATTTATGGTGATATTCATATTACCATTCCTCATCAACTATTGAGGAGGCCAGTTAAAAATGTCTCTAGGCTATATACATACCCAAGCCTACTAAAGGTTAGGTTGTGTGTAGTAGTAGGTAGCACTTGCAGCAGATGTGTCATCAGCTCTATTTCTTAAATTTTCCTCGCCAATACTCAATATTAAATATTATAATTGGATCCCTAATGGGCATGTATGTCAATAAAATAGACATTTAAAGAAATTGAAAACATGGTAAATCAACTATTTTATAGTTTGGAATTGATTACAGTCAATACATAAAATAATAAACTTACCTTTTATTGAAGATGTAGAAGGCTTTGTTATCATGTCTACCATTAGTCGACCTCTTGAAGTCATTTTTAAATGTTATATTACTTCTGATTACATTGAATTATCCAAAAGGGAAAAACATAACCTATAAGAACAAAGCTGAAACACCAATACACAATAAGCAGCTGACTACTACACCAAGACCAAGATGCTATTATTACTATTTTCTGACATTGAACAGCTGATTTAAATAATCAGTGAGGCAACTCATGAGTTCCAAAATAAACTTTTATAAGAATAGCTAATTTTATAGAACAACTAGAACATTATGTTTTTAAACTAATGCCTTGAAATGTTATCAACAATAACATCACATTGTTTTGAAATGTTGTAAATTTACCATGAACTACAAATCATCCCAATAAAATCATCGTATCTCAAGATACGATGTTATTATTGGGAAACGTAGAATTGTTAGAAAAGATATGATGTTTTATTTTTATTGATTAATTTAAAGACATAAAGCAGTTTTAACACAGAATTTATACATAAAATAGAAGATTTTCTTCTCCATTGTTTATAGTAAAAATATAAAAAAAAACATAAAATTTGAGTTTCGATGTTCTTATTCGGAGGCGTCGATATGTTCGTTTTCCAAAGTAGCGCAAGTTAAGGGCTATTGATATCTCTTCGTTAGTGCATTTAACTCTGTTTTTATTGCGTAATAATAAATCTAACTGATGTTTTGTAAATACAGTATTCATCTTATCTTTTATTTTTGATTTTATCGACTGTCGTGAATTTTTCTTCTTCAATATCTTTAGTGAATTAGTAAGCCTACGAATTTTTAAAGATTTTCACCTTACAGTATACTGTTTCTTTAAAACATTTGCCTTTAGAATTTTACTTTTTTTCAATAATGCAATATATTTTTCATTTCTACTGGATTCTGTTTCATTATTTTGGCAAAATATTTCTAGTAGTTAACTCGCTACTTTCCGCTCCTAGTTCGTCTGAAAAATATTTAAGATTTTTCAGGACATACCAATGAATTTACAAGTTGTTTGTTATTCCTATTTGCGTACCTCTTTTTTCTGTTTAATGTTAACTCATTCTCAGTTTTAACATTTTCACAAACTGGGCTATTTGTCAATTTTTGAGAAGGAACAGCTGATTGTTTTTATCGGTAAATTCAACAGCTCTGATTTATGATCCCTTTCATAGTCTTCTAGCAAAAAATGGTCTGAACATACGGAACAACAGTCTGGGTTCCATTTTCCTGCCCGCTTACACAAATACACCCATCTACTCCTTATTTCAGGGTCTTTTGGAAAATTAAAATATACCTCGCCTTTTTCCTTTGTTTTAGCGTGGCTATTGTTGCAGACAGCAACAGTGCACCTTTTCCCGGGCATTTGAAACCTACAATAACTGACTTTCATTTTTTAATATTTCTTTATATATTATATATATATATATATATATATATATATATATATATATATATATATACTTGTTACATACCATGATGATATTAGTCGAAGTGCAATAGTCACATCAAGTACAAAAAATTTTACCTCCTAAAAATACTATAAACACATCACCAACAAATCTAGAGAACATAACACCTCAATGCTAGACAGAAACGAGTGCACTGTCAGGAGGCGGGAGTGGTTTTTTTTCTTTTTTGCAGAGGGAACCTTTAAAAGGTACCGGCGTCCCGGTTATGTGGGATTTTTACCGCACTAAACCATTCTGCTGCCACGTCCTTCGTGGCCGTACAGCACCTGAACTAGGTCCACTGGCTGTAGATTGAAGTCTCTGTTTTTTGAAAACAAAGTAATAATTTAAAGAGAAAAAAAATTGCATTTTTACAACTGCGTCTCAATTTGGGATCGCAGACTCTTTCCTATGCTTGAATTTTTCTGGTGGGTCGTCCAGGATGGTAATGGGCCGCCGCCTGTAGTCGTCCGGAACGTACGGCGCTGTGATATCAGATTATATGTTGATGTTCCGATGCTGCTGCTGTCTGGAAGAACTTCTCAGCCGATGTTCTCGCAAACACTTCTAAGGTTGGGACTGCCAAGGATTTTCGTATGGTTTCGTTTCGCACGAACCATGGATGCCGGGTGATGGATCGAAGAGCCTTGTTTTTGATGGTCTCGAGTGTCTTGCGGTTAGATCGGCTGCAGTTGGTCCACCTCGCTGTGGAGGCATACATTTTGACCGATTTAACCACAGCGAAGAAAATTGTGGCCTTGACGCTCATAGGGAGGGACGAGCAACGGTTTATGAGTGGTCCTATTGACCCTGCGATTTTCTTCGCCTCCTCCGCCTTTTTCTTGGCGTGGGGTTCAAAGTTTAATTTGGAGTCTAGAGTTACTCCTAGATATTTCGCATGCGGTTTCCATGCGATTGGATCATCATCCAGAGTCACGGTTGGCGGGAGTCTATGCGGCATTCTTCTGCGCTTTCTGAAACAGACAGCTGAACTTTTCTCAGTGTTGATGGAGATGCGCCACTTTTCCAGCCAAGGTGAGAGTAAGTCCATCTGTTGCTGCATAACATCAGCGGCTCGTGTCGGCTGAAAACTTCTGCAGAGGAACATGGCGTCGTCTGCGTACAGGGCCAACGTTAACCTAGGTACCAGTGGCATGTCGTTGGTGTAAACTAGGTAAAGTATTGGTCCTAGAACGCTTCACTTTGGTACGGCCTGTCTCGATAGCCCTTTCCGTTGATAATTCGCCGTCCACGCCGATGCGGAAGGTCCTCCCTGTGAGGTAGGATCGGAGAAAATGAACCATGGTAGAGGGAACTGGTGACTCTGCAAGCTTGTACAGGGGTCCCTCGTGCCATACTCTGTCAAATGCTCTGCTGACGTCTAGAAACATTGCAACTGAGCATAGGTTGTAGTTCATATTGTCAACTAGCATGTTCTCAACACGAACTAGTTGTGTCGTCGACTAATCCCTCCTAAATCCGAACTGTTCTGGGCGGATAAAGTCATGTAGGTAGGGAGCTATTCTGGACAGGATAAGCTTCTCGAAGAGCTTAGAGATTGTGGGAAGGAGTGATATGAGGCGGAAGTTCTGTGGGAACAGGCGGGATTTTCCAGGTTTGGGAATGAGGATGACTTTGGCAACCTTCCAGCTGGCCGGGAAGTGATGCATTCGAACGGCGGCGTTGAATATGCTAACACGTCAGCAGTGACGCAGGGGCAGCTAGTAGGGCTCTGTTTCCAATTCCATCCAGTCCGGGAGCTTTTCTCGGTTTGGATTTCTTGCTGAAGGCCTGTACTTCCTCCAGAGTAAAATGCTCCAACTCCTTCTCAGGCTCTTTACCAAAAAATAGTCAATAGTTTCCTCCACGTGTCCGCAGTGGTCCTCATTGTAGATCTCCGCGTTTGGCCTGAACTGTTCCTCCATTGTGTCGGCAAAGGCCTCTGCCTTGTCCATAGCGGAGTAAGTCAGGCCTCGCTGTCCGTGTAGGGGTTGGTTTGTTGGTTTCTCGCTGCGCAGGATCTTCCCAGTTTTCAATGCACTGCCATCCTCCAACTCTAGGCCAGAGAGATACGAGTTCCACGTCTCGGTCCTGTAGTCAAACAGCATCCGCTTGAGGATGTTGCATTGAGCGTTAAAGGCTCGTTTAGCGGGAGTGGGCTGCGGCGGCAAATCGAAGGTCACCGGTTGACGTCACGCCGGCGGCTCGCAGACCGGTTTTAGTTACTGCTGGGCGAAATAGAAGACGAGTCAACCTGTCCCTCTACCAACCTTGCGAGACTTCCCTCACTTTCGGACGACGAATCATCGTATTTCAGTTTATTTTTGGGCTAGATCTTTTTCAAGAGATTTTTCTTCATTTTCAAAGTAGGATCTTTCTTATTAATTCTTTTCTTTTTATCTCCCTTTCCAATCTCTTGCTTCTTCAGTTTTTTTCTTGAGATTCTTTTTTCCTTTTGATGAATTCAGGGCTTGTGAGATTTTCTGCTCTTTGTTTCCTGTAATTTACTTTTTTAGGCATTTAAATTTGTGGAATTGGTGATATCTTGTTTATCACCTTGGTTGGTGTATAAGGGTCTCGTTTTTGTGTGGCTTCAGTGCAACCTTTAAGTTGGGTAGGTGCAGGCATGAAGTCTTTGGAAATTTGGGGTACTGAGTTGAAGTTCCTAACAATGGGTCCTCTTCATTTTGAGATTGAGTTGGTACATTCGCTATGTTTGATACTTCCAAGGGCTCATTTTCGGCTCAAACTTCTTGAGTTTTGTCTTCAGTCATGAAAGCATAGTCGGGGATAGCCTTTTTCTTATCCAACGGCACGACACCTGATGCCTTAAATCCTGAAATTGCATTTTGGGTTGTTGCAGCTTGCTCCCAAGCTTTTGACAGCAATTCACCAAACTACATCCTTCCAATTTTTCTTGCTGTCACCTTTGTTTGATTTTCAGCTGCAGTTACTCTAAAATGGTTTAACCTCCACGTATACAAGCCTCCTTGAAGTAGTGCTTAAGAGGTTTAAAAAAACTTCTATCAAAGGCTGCTAAAAAATGTGTAGTGTGACTAGGGAAGCAAATGAAAGTTATTTCATTGTTGGCAGCCAATTCCAGAGCTGGAATGGACATATGAGATGAATGTCCATCAAGCAACAGGATAACTTTACCTGGAACTTTTCGAGGTATGAAATGCTCCTCAAGCCAAGTCAGGAAACAATTCACTTGTTATGTAAGAGGATTTAGGTGACATTCTTTCGTCTGATCCAAGCGATATCGAATCTTGCCATTAAATTTTTGTGTTTACCCCCTTAAAAATACAAAAGGGGGTAGAAAATTCCCCTCAGCATTACAGCATGACATTACTGTAATATTTTCACCTATTTCAGTATATGAGATATGGTGAACAACTTTGCTTCCTTTTATCGCCACTATTTTCCTGCTTCATTATTCAATTGAAAACCAGTTTCATCCATGTTATAGACTGCAGATGGTTTATTGAGCAGATCTAAATCCGTCATTGTCTTTTCTAACAACTGGAAGTATTTATCAATGTCGTCTCTGTTCATTCCAGTAGCTCTTGCAATTGAAAGATTTTCTGCTTTACGAATACTGAGTTCTGGATTTCTATCCAAAAAAAGAACGAAACCAGTCACGGCCTGCTTTACCTTTCTCGAGCTTGAATTTGTTAGGTAATTCATCTCAATGGCAAGATTAACCCTTCAAGGCGGGAGTATTTAAATGCAAGCCGGACCCTGCTGCGGGACTATTTTTCCAAATCGCGTCATATTTTCGCAAGCTTTTACAAAAACCTTTTTTTCTCGGGCTGTAGACACTTTATCAACACAATTGTTTTACCAAATTGTTAAGAAATAAGTATACTACAATATAAAAGTATATATAATAAAATTTAAAAGCTGATTATATTTACATAGTGTCTTCCATGCACTGGCCTCTTCACATTTGAACCATGCGCATGAATCAAGTCCTTTACCAATTGAAGTCTAAATTGCAAATGCTCACATTTGCTATCCGAAGTTTTCCAGATAATATGAGTTCAACACAGAAATATTGAGAAGGCGCTTAAAAATTTTAATGTACCATTTTATTCCCCGCTTTCTTTTCATGAGAAAATTGTTCAGCATCTGATCTCTGAGATCCACTCCCCCCATCTGTTTATTGTAGTCATAGACAAGAACTGGTTTCATTTGTTCATGACCAGCTTTGTTTGTTCTACCTTCAATTTCATGATTATGAAGTGTAGAGATGAGTGTCACAAGTCGCTTGTCTCTCCATTTTAGAATGGTGACATTTCCACAATGGAGAGCTGACATTTCTCCTTTATTCAGTCTAACTTCTTTTATTTCTTGTGGAACATTTTTTCTTGAAAGTTTCAGGGTCCCACAAGTATCAGTTTTTCTTGTTTTCAAAAAAGCTGACAAGTCTAGGGAATTGTACCAATTGTCCATCCAAATAGTGTGACCTTTGTCCAACAATGGTTCCAACAACTTAACAACAATTGCAGTGGATTTGTTACTATCAGGTGGAATAATAGGACAATCTATCTGAGAGTTTTTCCCTGTGTAAATAAGTAGGGTTCAAGTGAAACCAGATGAGGATTCACAAACCTCAAAAGATTTTATTCCGAACTGGGCGGACTTTAGTGGCAAATATTGTCGGAACGACAGGCGCCCCTTCCAGAGTGTAAGTGATTCATCAATTGAAACGTTTTGGCCTAACCCATATGATTCCATAAACTTTCTATTCAAGTGTTCAATGACAACAAAAATTTCGAAGAGCTTTTTTGGACCTAGGAAATATGAGAGATTTGAAGAAGCACTGAAATGCAAATATTTGCTTATTTGTTGAAAACGTTTCCATTGGCATGGTACTTGGAAAAATTGGAGTTTCTAACAGAGGGTTTTTTTTTTGAATAGTAAGATCTAAGGGAAGGTTTTTGATCAACACCCATCAGTATTACAAGTGCAAATATAGATAGAGCTCATCTTTTACTACGGGTTGCCAATCCCAATCTCTGGATCGGCGAGAAAAAAACCATTCCCCGTTTAGCTCTTTATTGGTCAGCATACATGTTTGTACTAGCTACAATTACATCCATAATAGTATCATCAAAAAAGAATTTAAAAATATTAAGGGGATTATCGACAGGGATTTTAGGACCACATTCACTTGAAAATGTTTCTGTAACAGGTTCATAACCTTCCATTGTTTCCCAACTCATAGTAGGCCTTTCTTGTCCGTGTATGAACATAGGACAATCACCAGCACCTAATATAACACTCAATAACATTATCAATATTTCTACTTGATTGAGAAATAATATCATCAGCGTCACTGGCGTCCTCGTTACCTTCTAGGCCTACCTCTTGTTGTGCGAAGTCAATTTCATCTTCCTCGAATTCATCTGATAATAATGCTTCACTATCTATCCAGCGATCTATTTCACTTGACCGTGCCATTTTAGAATTACAAAAAGAAAAATTAAATGCTATAACACTCCCGAAAATAACCTCACTCTAACAAAACAAAGATATATATACCCAACACGTTGCTGTACATTTCACAATAACCTACATTATAAATGTAAGTTATACACACTACTACGTGATTCTAAAGTTACAACACTGATTGGAATAACTATAAAATGTAGCTTGCCATTATATTATTCAACAAAATAATATTAAAAACACAAGACAACAATCACAGAACGCATTGCATAGCAACAAGTTGCACCGACGCGAACGAACTGAGTACGCACAATGTCAAGGTCAGATGCTCAGTTTTGTAAACAATACAGCTGTCTCTGTCGCACTCATTTTCGACTGCAAACAGCTGCAAAAGATCGACCAACTCATAGACAACGTATTCCATACAGCCCGAGTCCGATATAGTTCACCAAAATAACGACAGGTTTCACCACATGACGTCAAACCAGCTTGAAGGGCTAAATGCAAGACTCGGAGTTTTCTTATGTGATCACCTATTTTATTTTTAGATTCTTCGCCTAAGGTGGCCTGAGGTCCACAAGCCGACTTTTAAAAATTATTACTTGCCATCCTCCGTCTGAGTGTCCGTTCTGGAACACCGTTTTTCGAGAAGCTTCGCGTATAGCATTGTTTTCTTCTTGGATGAGCTTGACGCCATCCTGAAGATCCTTTTCAGACTATTGTCCTCTAGACGAAGTCCTGACTCTCTTTTAAGGCATTTCCTTAAATATTACGAGCAACTTTAGACGAAAAACGGCCTTGGTTTACCTAAATAACAATTAAATGAAGAATAGTTATATGCGGCATCTGTTCCACAACTTAAACGCGGGATCTGTCCCGAGGCGCGGGGGGGGTAAGATGCCGCACCGCCGCCATTTTGTACGAAGCTAGCGGCTGAGAAGCAAGGCTACTGCCTGACTCTAATCTTTACCTACCTATGCTACACTTAAAATCGATTTATGGGTTGAATTTTTACATATAAGGATAAATCTAACACTTTGAAAACTTGCGGATATAATTTTATAGGCTTACCTTGGTCCTTGGAGTAAGGAAAACGCAAATAAATTCTAAAATCGCTGTATTAAAACAACCAAAAACACGATCGGCACTTCTCACTCGACAGAGGCCCACTGTGAACTGGTTAGTTTCTCCTGTCGGAGCGCTAGTGTCGCTATTACGACCACTGCGGCATTTGTCCCGGAGATATGCCCTATCTTATAGCATGAGTAAAAGACAACGCTATAACAGTAGGCGGTTGTCATGTCTATAGAGGCCATTGATAACCTCTTGTGTTTTATGGCCCTAAAAAAGCCTTCTCCTTATTAAACACTGTTTTCAAGTCTTGAGTAGTTTGTTTAAGGTTTACGTATACACTATGGTTATGTTGTCTATTTTCCATATCGTATAAATACGAATTAAATAATGAACTAGATCTGTTAGAACTAGCAGCAATTTCTTGCGAACCTTTAGAGCTATTTATTTCGTCCCTACAATACATGTATCCTGGTTTGGACGAAAGCTCATGGCAGCCCGTGTTGTATACATACGTTTCGCTTGTAGCACGCCTGCTGACACGGATGATATGGGGTTGCCCCCCGAGGTCCCACCACCACCCCTGACTATAGGCTTATAAGCCTCCTTAGTCAGTTCCTCGTACCGACATGCATGTCACCATCCGTTCCTGCCTCTTGGACAATTGTGCCTTAGCACTTGTCTCCTTTCCCTGCGCCACCTTCTGTGGCCTGACGCCCACACCTGTGCACGTCACAGGGTATGGAGCGTATCGGTACTCTTTAATCCTATCCGTGTCCCCCTCAGCATAGCGCTCTGTGCGCGCCTCATCGGGTTGCGTCACTCCTGTGACTCCGCCTGTGGACCTGCAACAGCAGCAAAAATATCAGTCACACACAATAGCATGCTACACTAACATACCTTACCCTAACTCACACCACGGGGTTGAGTCCTACCACTAACCTACCTACATACTAATTGGCCTTAACCTAAAACCTTACCTACCTACCTCTGGGAACAAGCCCGAGTCACCTCACACTAAAAAACTTACCCTATTCCCTACCTACTCCTTACATCTATCTCAGGGACATGCGCCCGAGTCACCACACACTACTTAATCCTACTTCCTCCTAATCCTACCTTATCCTAACTTACCCGACCTACCTCTGGGAACAAGCCCGAGTCACCACACACTAACTCTACCATGCCTTACCCTAACCTTATCTCTAACCCTTAACCTAATACCTTACCCCTCAGGTGGAAACCTGAGTTCCAGCACGAGATTCCCTCTGCCTATCCACCAAATACCTCACTTAGCCAAAAGGTTAAGTCCACTAAAACTACCATGCCTTACACCTATTCCTTACCAATCACAGCCTATGGCTGAGTCCTTATCCTAAGCTAACTTAACCTCCTAACCCTTAGAGTTCCTACCACTCTTCGATCACTAACTCTTCTCTGTCGTCCACTTCCTTCTTGAGGCCTATGTTGCGCACAGCTCTTCTGAAGACCTTAAACGACTCTTCCGTTTCCACAAAACTCTTCCGGTTCCATGCTGCTCCTCTCTCTCCTACATGCCTCCTCAGGTCTCCTCTCTCCTCCTCGTAGGACTCACACTTCAACAACACATGCCCTGACGTTTCCTGCTGTCCGCACTTCCTGCACGTTCCGTCTCTTCGGAGGTTGAAGCTCGCCAGCTTAGCCTTGAAATTTCCATGGCCCGTCAGGTACTGAGTGGTGTAGTGATCCACCTTGACCTTCAGCTCCATCCTTCTCCTCACAGCCGGCCAGAACTGGTAGGTTTCTCGCCCCTTATCCGACGTAATCCACCTTTCCTGCCACCTATCCAGACATTCCTCCCTCCTACGTCCTTCTGCTTCCTTCCTCTCCATTCCTCCTTCCACGTCCTCTCTCACTCCTACCCTGGCCTGAACCAGCAGGTCCCACGGGATTTCAGCCGCCACTATCCTAATTGCCTCGTGTGAAACTGTAGAATAGGCCGCCGTCATTCCCAGCAAAATAGTCCGCTGGGCAGAAATCAGCTTCATCCTCACCGCTCTCTCCCTCAGAGCCACTCCCCACACTTCGGCACCATACCTGACCATCGCACAGATCACTCCTCTGTACACTGCCCTCAGCATCCCTGCTCCTACTCCGCCGCTTGCTCTTGACAGTCTCCTAAACTTCATGAAAGCAACTTTGACCTTCCCTACTAGCTCCTCAACCTGCTTCCTGAAGCTCATCCCTGTTTAGACCCTCACACCAAGGTACTTCACCTCCTCGACACAACGCAGCCGAAAATCCCTCATCCTGATCACAGGCAACCTTTCCCTGTTAAACATGCCCTTTAACAGGACACACACTGTCTTTTCTGTCGACACATTGAGCTTCCTACCATCGCACCAATCCTTGATAATCGCCATGACTTCTTCTTCAACGACTTGGACTCGAGATATCTTCTTCAACGCAAAGCACCTGGACTGGGGATGCCGGAACACCAATTCCAACGGCAGAAGTCTCCACCGTCTCCTGGACAACCGACTCCACATCCAACTACTGACACCCGAGGAGCCCACCCACTACAACTGCAATAGGCGCCACCTCCCGGACATACTGGATATCGGTCTAGCTGGCTCGCTGGACGGACACATCGAGGTGTTTGCAGTGTCTGATCTCTCGTCAGACCACGTGCCAGTTGTTTTCGACCTCCCTGACGACGGAGCTTCATCCTATCCTCCTACTCGTCCCACCAAGATCAACTCGGAGACCGAGAAGGAGAGCAGGAGGAGGCGACGTCTATCGAGGAACCCCGCTAACAGAACGTCCGGGCCGAGGACATGGGCAGAAGCCGTCAAAGCCCCGGCTTATCCCCAGAATATCGCCCAGCAGCCTAGGAACGCAGCGGGGCCGCGCAAGTCAGCGCAGACCACCCGCCCAGCGAACACCAACGCCCCCGCCAGCAGCTAGGTCACACCGGCCCCGGACTACAAGCGAGGAGCGGCAAAACGGCCATTTTCAAGGCCACCATACCTTTGACCAGGAGGAAATGTTTGCACTGCTCAGAGTAATCCTCGAGCAGCTGACAACCGTAACACGGACTCTACAGTCGCTGGCCTCTCTTCTTGGCTCCCGACATGGCTAGATGCCCGCGACTGGTATCTTGGAACTGCGATGGACTCAGACACAAGCGTTCCTTACAGAGTACGATATCGATGTTGCCCTCTTTCAAGAAACTCATCTTTCCCCCAGATTTACTTTCATCGCTCCGAACTACGCGGTTTACAGAACGGACCGCCCACAGCAGCAACGAGGCCGCCCCTCGGGTGGCACGGCGGTACTAGTGCACCGCCGAGTGCCACACAGACTAATAGAAAATCGTGGCTTGTCGACCGAACATACGACAGTGGCCGTATCCTTTGGTGGCCCAGAAATAAAACTTTCCTCCATATACTGCAGTGCCACAGCGCCAATAGACCCAGATGAACTGGCCCAATTATTACGCCCCAACTATCAAGCCCTAATAGCAGGCAACTTCAACGCAAAACACACGGCATGGGGCTGTGCGGCTACCAACTCAGCTGGCAGACAACTCAGGCACCACCTGAGGTGGATGCCACATGTTGAACTTAGTGTGCCCGGGGAACCGACCCGCTACCCCAGGATAGTGAACCACCGGCCCGACATATTAGAGATAGCCCTTCACAGCGCCATAACAGTCCCAGTGACGGTTGGAGTCGCCTGCGACCTCACCTCTGACCACCTGCCAGTCATCATAACTCTCGACCGGTCTGCAACACCAGGAAAAATGCCAACGGTTAAATGGAGCAAGTACTTCACGTACCTGGCAGACCGCCCACGCCAAGTCACTGATCCAGACTCTGCGGCTGATCTCGACCATCAAGTGGAGGAACTACACGCTTGCCTCCAAGATGCCATGTCCAATTCACTGAGACCCGAACTACAGGAATCGGACTACCGCCACCGACTTCCCCAGCACCAGCAGGAGGAAGTCAACACAAGGAGGCGGCTAAGGAAAATCTGGTAGAGGACACGGTATCCTGGAGACAAGACAGCGTTCAACAGGCAGGCCGAGAAGGTTAATAGGCTCCTGCAGAACCACAGCAACAAGAGATGGAGTGACTATCTCGTAACCATAAACCCTGAGGAGTAAACCCTAAAGGCATTCGACCGAGTGTGGCACGCCGGCCTCAACTACAAGCTGGCCCACAGCCCTCTCCCCCGACTCATCCGGCAAATAATAAAGTCTTACCTGATGGATCAGAAATTCAGGGTTTCTGTTGGCGGGACAATGTCTACCACCAGAAACATCGTCGCTGGTGTACCACAAGGCTCTGTACTAGGGCCAATCCTCTATATGTGGTACACCAACGACATTCCACTCGCCCCCGGAGTCTCAAGCGCTCTCTACGCAGACGATGCACTATTCTACTCGACATCGATGAATGCACTGCATTCTACCAGACCCATCCAGAGACAGCTAGACCTACTAGCACCCTGGATGATAAAATGGAGGATCAAAGCCAATGCGGATAAGTGCGAGGCTATTTGCTTTTCAAAGAAGAAGAGGCTTGGCAACGTCCTCCATAACAGTCTGAAAATGGAAGGTGAACGTCTTGCGTGGACATCGTCAACGAGATATCTGGGGATGAAAATAACCAGAACACTAATAACTACACCGGCAGCTGAAGACAGACTCCAAAAAGCCAAAGCCGCCAGAAGAGCCATAATGCCACTACTGCGACCGTCTGCTGCCATCTCCACAACCACTAAGCTAATGTTGTACAGGACGATCATCCGACCAGTCCTGACATACGCCGCCCCCGCATGGTACGCTGGAGCGTCAATGACATCGAGGAGAAAGCTGGAATCCTTCCAGCACAAGTCGCTCAGACTCCTGACGGACAAACCATGGTTCGTCAGGAACTCAGTCATTATGCGGACCACAGGTCTCCCTACTGTGGAGGAATATGTCAGGAAAGCAGCTCACCGCCTGTACACAGCAGCCGAGGAATCAGAGTGGCCCCACATCAGGGAGTGGGCAACCAGGGAAGAAGCCCACCCAAATAAAGTACGAAACCCGAGGATGGTAGTGCTACACGATCCACCATAGAACAATAGCAGCACACTACAGACCACCACACCGACTATAAACTAACCACCGACCGAATGTAAATACTAATAATAATAGAAATTACTGACCTGATTGTAAATACCAATAATTATAGAAATTACTGACCTGATTGTAGATACTAATAATTATAGAAATTATTGACCTGATTGTAAATAATAATAGTATAGTATAGTATAATAGTATTAAGAATTAGTTTTAAGATGCATATACCATGTATATAATAGCCCACAGGCGCAAAAGTGTTTCTAAGTTGCAGAACATAAGACGCCACCGCTGACCAGCAGCCATTGTGCAATCAGCACAGAAGTTACCTATTGAGGGGACAAGGACTCCCCGTCATCCCGTCGCCATCTTTGGCGAGATCCTCTTTTTTGTGTTTGTACACAATATAACTATTTAGCCCAATGGTATTTAGAAGACTGAAAAAGATAGTAAGCGGCCAACGATTGCTTGTTCTCGCAACTGAATACTCGCAACTGTGCTTCGACACAGCGACGTAACTAGGGGGGGGCACGCGGGGCATGTGCCCCGGGCGCAAGTTGTTGGGGGGGCGCCAACACGGCCACAGATTTTTCTAATAAAAATTGTTGAAAATATTTTTTAATGCGAGGTGTGTTGCAAAAGAAAATCATTATATTTATTATTTTTATTTGATTTAAGTCTAAGAAAATGCAAAGTGAAATGATGAATGCTATCTGACTATTTACGAATCATGTTTACGGTCTGCATGAACTTGTACAGAACGAGTATGGGCACACTGTGTTATCTGTGGAATGACTCACTAGGACGGCGCGGCGTCAGACACTTCCTTCCCCTCCCGGCTCCCACCCGCAGCTCCCCCATCCCTCTCACCGCACCACACATGCCACATTGCCACAAACACAACACATCGATGCTCGCTGGCCTGACCTTGACTAACAGACTAACTGCGTATGTTGTGCAGTTGTGCACTACTATTGTTGACAATAGTTCATACTTCTACTTCATTATATACATCATCAGTGGTTCGGTTCACGTAAAGTGGTTGCGGAGCTGTTTCTTTGAGTGTTACTAGCAATATTATTTTCGTGTTTGTGAATATTAGTCATGTCGAAAAAAACTGTCTGGTGCGGAAAATCGCAAAAGAGCTAAAGAGAGAAAAAAAGAAGCACATCAATCCTCGTCTCTTCTATCATCATGGCTAAATGAAACAAACAGTAAAGGTAGGTAAGATAGATATACAGTACTTTGTTACTTTGTATTTATTAACTAATACAGATTAATGATTAACTTATTGAAACCTTAAAAATATATCATAATTAACTTTTCTGTAACTGTAGCAGCGTACTATTGATATGAATCTGTGTTTAAAAAATATATAATTGAACACAGGGTTTAAGCTTTCTTCTTCTTAAGCTATTTCTTAGAAACGCTAACAAGCAGCAAATCTAGTCATCGTCACACTTGAAGACGACATTTCGCTTTAACCAAGAACTAAGAACGTCATAATTTATTTAAAAAAAATAGTATAGTAGGAGATGCTTTGTCGGCAGTATTGTTTAATTTAGCGTTAAACTATGCTTTTAGATAAATACGGCACAATTTAAACAGCTAAGTTCTACCACAAATTGACAAATATACCAATAATATTATTTTATCGAATGAAGGTAACTCGAATTTTTTATTTTTTCAGATGAAATCAGCTGTAGTACAAGTACGACTTTTGAAGATGGAGGGTCATCAGCTGATGCAGTCCAAGACGTGTTTTCAACTAATGCTAATCTTGGTACGGAAAATCTTCAGCTGGAAGAACTTCCAGTTGTACCAACGGTCACCCAGGATGACGTCGAGGGTGAAGAGATCGAGATGTTTCAACCGGAGCAAAAGTATAATAATGGTACGTCTACGAGTTTGACAACTGATCCAACCCATGGTGAGTCTACTAAATCTATTGATCTAAAAGATCCGGGGAAGTGGCCTAATACCATTTCGGATGCAGACAGATGTTTTCTCGTATCGAGATTATTGAATGAAGGGAAAATAGAACCTGATCTTAACAATACTTTAAGAGATGGGAGACAGTTGACTAAAGAGTGGTTTACAAAAATTATGCCTAATGGCTTAAAAGTACATCGAACATGGCTAGTCTATAGCAAATCAAACAATTCCTTGTATTGTATCCCATGCAAACTTTTTTCGCACACTGAACATCAACATCCACATAAGATTTCTGCTTTAGCCAAAGATGAAGGGTTCACTCAGTGGAAGAAATTGAGTGAACGGATTCCTGAGCATGAGAACTCCTTAAATCACAAACAGTGCTTTTGTGCTTGGAAAAATTTAGAATCTAGTTTAAGTAAACGTTCTGGCATTGACAAAGAACTACAAGACATGATTGCACTTGAAGAGGCACACTGGAAGGGTGTTTTGTATGCTATCATTGATGTAATCTTACACCTAGCAAAAGATGGCAGCCCATTACGAGGCTCCAATGAAAACCTGGATTTCAGTGACCCTAGATGCGGTAGGTTTTTGAACACTATTGAACTAGTATCTCATTACCATGCACCTCTGAAAGAGCACATTCTTCGCCATAAAAAAGGCCAAGTCAGTTACTTTTCGCCGCTCATCCAGAATGAATTTTTAGACATTATTGCAGGAAAAGTCAGAGAAAACATATTTTGTGACATCAAGGCTTCAAAATACTTTTCAATTATGTTTGACTGTACTCCCGACGTAAGTCATTTGGAGCAAATGTCTCAAGTCCTTCGTTATGTGAAAATCACCGAACAGGGTCCGGAGGTAGTGGAGAGTTTTATTGATTTTGTAAAAGTTGGTGAAAAAACTGGATTGGGTCTTTCGCAAGAAATTTCAGAGAAAATCAAAAAAGATGGCTTAGATTTGAAGAACTGCCGGGGCCAGTGCTATGACAATGGTTCGAATATGGCTGGCAAATACAAAGGCGTCCAATCTAGGATTCTTGCCGAAAACAACCTGGCTTATTTTGTGCCTTGCGCGGCTCATTCCTTAAATTTAGTAGGTGCAAATGCTGCTAGTATGTCAGGGGAGGTACAGTCATACTTTGGAACTCTTAACTGCTTGTACAATTTTTTTGCTTCCTCGACCAATAGATGGGAGGTTTTATTAAAACATGTCCCTCTATCTCTAAAACTACAAAGTAACACCAGATGGTCGACTAAGAGGGAAGCTGTACAAGTTATATACAAGCATCTAGGTAAAATTATAAATGCTTTAAATGACCTCAGAACCAGCCTAACTACCTCAGATGAAACAAAAACTGAAGCAGCTAATCTTTTGAAAAATGTCAAGCAGTTTGAGTTTATAGTTCTCTCCTGTTTTTGGTACAAGCAATTGACCCGCATTGACATTGTGAACAAGCTCCTACAAGTGGAGAATATCACCATACATAGATCGGCCAAACACATCAGTCGATTGATCTCTGAACTAGACTCGGAAAGGGCAAACTATTCAAACGCTGCAATGAAAGAAGCCAAAGAAATGGCAACAAATCTTGGCCTTGATCCTCATTTCAAAGTAGTTCGAAAGAGAAGAAAAAAGCGCATGTTTGATGAGAATGCCGAAGATGAAGCACCTGAATTCTCAGAAGAGAAGAAATTTCAACAGCAGCTATTAGAAATCGTCGATCGCATTCTTTGTGAACTCAGAGAAAGATTCAACTCTATTCAAAACATAAATCATTTGTTTGGTTTTCTCAACGGAGCTAGCTTTGGAACAATGAGTGGGGATGACCTAAAGGCTAAAGCAATTGAATTAGCCTCCAAATATAAAGAAGACTTGGACAAAGACGAATTGGCAACTGAAGTGGAAAGTTTCAAATACCATGGTTTGGATTTAGTACCAAATATCCAAACAGCCAATTCGATTGATCTTCTGAAATTTTTGTGTGTGAACAAAATGGAGGATGTATATCCAAACATAATGACTGCCTTACGGATCTTCTTGACAATTCCGGTTTCAGTGGCTTCGAATGAAAGAAGTTTTAGTAAACTTAAAATAATAAAAAATTATTTACGGAATTTGACAGGGCAACAGAGGCTGACAAACCTAGGGATTATTTCCATTGAGCACCAGGTAGCCTCAAAACTATGCTTCAGTGAGATTGTCAGTACATTTGCTGCAAGAAAAGCCCGAAAAGTTAAATTCTAAGAACAATTAAATGTTTAAATCAATATTTTACATAATTTACTATCATAAGTGTTTTAGTATAAATGGTGTTGTTTTGAAATAAACTATTTGTTTTTGAAAATACGTATTCTATTATTTACCAAATATATTTAGGCCTATATACTTTGAACTTGAGGTTGAGTATTTTAAGATCAAGATTCAAGATAGTATTAATGTAGCGTACCCGGTACCGATGGACACACCACACTTTTTAAGAGGAGTTATAAGGAATTAGTTTCAGTTCAATTGGTGGGGGGGAGGGGCGCCAAAATAGGTGTTTGCCCCGGGTGCTGAATAACCTAGTTACGTCGCTGCTTCGACATATCTTGAAATATGACTCAGCCTGTCGTTGACTCATTTGTCCTGATCTAATAGCTTCTAAGCAGTCACTAAGTTTGGCTTCTGTGTAATCATGGTATTTTATACTTCCTGGTTGCCTCTTGTACTTTGATGGCATCTTTTTGTATATGAAACAAATAATATAGTGTTTTAGTAACTCACACAACAAATAATAGCGTTATAAAAATGGATAGAACGCCATTTTTCTACAGTTTGGTCAATTTATATCATAGTTCACTATTTTACGGGCTACTTTGGCCCACTTTTTACTGGGACAAAGTTACCCGTTTTTCTTCAGTTACCAACACACTTTCTTTATCTATTCTAGTAACATAATATCTTAAAAGTTAATCCAGAAACCTGATATATATAGTTTATTGGGATGATATTGGCTTTGAATTTTAGCACTTACCTTAACTAAAGTATGTTAAAGAATCCCGGTATTGATGAAAGTTTGACAATCACAAAACACGTGTCTTCAACAAGGTTATGCAATAAGACCTGCTTCAACCTAGCGGCCAATCTATGAACTATTTTGAAGGTAGCCATCCTTGACTAGTACTGTGACCTTGCGGATTCGCCTATTACTACACGAACCGTATGCGATCGGATTGTTACAGACTAGGCTATTTTTCTTTTTCCATTCTGGGACAAATTAACACCCTAAGGCCAAAATAACCCGGAATTACGGTATTCGACTCAGACAAGCTATTACTGTTGTTGAACGACTTACCCTTAAGCCCCTTTCCCACGGGGCGTGGCACGCTGGCGTGACTCACGCATTCGTGGAAGACGACCCGTGTGAACGATGTGTAGTGAGTTTGCCTCAATAGCCTCCGGAAGCGTGGAGAGTCCACGACCGCTCGCGCTCCATATCAAACGTGTTTGATTTTGAAGCTTGAACACGACAGTTGCCAGCCAGATTTTGACGAGTCGACTAGTATTTATTTAGTGGGTTGTTTAGTAGGTTTTTTTAGTTGTGAGCGATTTATTTATTAGTGGGTAAAATGTCTGAGCCTAGAGTAGTGAAGTTACAGGACAACAAAACAATTAAGTTCTTTGAATTGTGTGCTCAGCCATTCTTTTATAACAGACACCTCAGTGTTAAAAAATGAAATAAATTTAAAGTTAGTTTTTAAGACATATTTATGTTGTAAAATACTTTAATTTACCAAATCCAAAGAAAATAGTTTAATAGAAGATGTATATTTATTTTTATTCTAGGTTAAAGTTGCCTGTTGATGAGACAGTCTACTAATAACAATAATCTACTTTTTAAAAACAGCTTATTTTACCTAGTGTATAAGTGTTTCTCAGATTTGAGGTTAGAGAGAGGAAGCTTGGACATTTTACATAAACATAAGCTGAATTTAAATAAACTTGGTAAGTAAACAAGTCCTTATTTCCAAATAATTCTGACGTATGTCACAGTGTCACATACGTAACAAGAAACATGAAAAAGTTTAAACTGCATCTCATCTAGAATGTTGACATGGATAACATTTTGTAAAAGTAAGGTTAAGTTAATGATTGTTAATATGATATTTTTTATTTTATTTTAAATATTATTCTTTGGCAAGTAAACTGTGTTACGTATGTGACACATCAAAATGTTACGTATGTGACACATTAAGTTATGATACAAAAACTGTCCATTTGAAGAAGAATTAACTTAGGAAGTTAGTTAACCTAGCCTATCTACCAAGTTAATCTATTTATTTGTTTATTTTAAAGCCTCCCAGACTGATTTATGTACAAAAAATAAAAGGTTGGCGTAATGATAAAGTTTATAGTTTTGCTTGTGTTAGTGATTATTTGAAGCATTGTAAGAACTCTGTTTGGACATTTATAAAAGTTCTTGTAAAAGAAATTAATCAAATAGCTCCAGAAGTAAAACATTTACATATATTTTCTGATAACTGTGCCGGTCAATTTAAAAGCCGGTACACTATGTCAAATATTTGTTTTGCAGAGGAAGACTTTGGTATTGCAATGAACTGGAATTTTTTTGCTTCCAGCCATGGGAAGGGGGCTGTAGATGGTATCAGAGGGATGGTAAAGAGGATTGTATGGAGAGCAGTAAAGGGTCGGAAAGTTTTTGTTAATACCCCAGAAGATTTCTACAGAGTGGCATTGGAAAAATGCAAAGAAATTCGGCTATTGTTTGTTTCAAAGGAAGAAATAGATCATAATAGAAAAACATCTTGAGGAGAGATGGGGTAAAATTCATCAAATAACTGGTATTCTAGCAATGCACCACTTTCAAGCATATAGTGATCACGAGATACTGATTAGCAGGACATCAAAGTCACTCATGCTTAAAGTTGACATTAAGAATGAAGAATATGACGCTACAAAACTGTCATAAGCATCGACGACGGCTCCACTATGAAGATGCTTTCAGTGATGAATCTGATGATAAGTATGAGAGTACTGGAAAAGATGATGCACAGATGGAGACAGATGAAGAGCCCATTATCAAACACTGATAGAAATGTCCAACACCCAAATCCTGGTGACTTTGTATTAGTGAAATTATTAAGTAATAAAATGAAAGAATTTCGCTACGTAGCAGTTTGCCAGAGCAAAGTAAATGAAGATATTGTAGCCACTTTCTTGAGAAAGTATGGGGAGGATACTACACTGTTTAAAATTGATGAAAATTATGAAAGGCTCGTGGCTACTAAAGACA
Organism: Homalodisca vitripennis; assembly: GCF_021130785.1. Taxonomy (NCBI): domain Eukaryota; kingdom Metazoa; phylum Arthropoda; class Insecta; order Hemiptera; family Cicadellidae; genus Homalodisca; species Homalodisca vitripennis. Next base: position 28,878 of record NW_025776316.1, read on the forward strand.
TTGTTCAGGTGTTGGAACAACCTAAAATTAAAACCGTTGAGTTCGTGTACTTTATCAGTTTCCAAAAACTGTACATGTTAAAGAAGTGTGACTATGTTCTGTTAGTTTTACTTAGAACAAAAGTGTACCCAACTTATTTAAAAATTAATATTGTAGAAATAGTTATAAGGAACCTTAATATACAGTATGTGTGAATTAAGTACCTAAGTTTTATTGTAACGTTTTCTATGTGAATTGATAACAGTTACCTATTTTGTTGGTTCAGTTCAGCTGTAAGGATATCACTTTTAGATAGAATAAGTTGTTATTTTTATCATAAATAGTGTTCTTGGTACTCTAGTTATACTTGTCACATACGTAACAAACAACCTGTCACATACGTAACAACAAATCACAATTTTTAACAAGTATTCAAAACATGTTGGTACATTGATTAATTAAGAGTTGTACGTAAATATTATTTAGGAATGCAATTAATTTTATTTTAAATTTTATTGAAGGAAAAATTAACAGAATTTGACCATTATGTACCTAACACTCTAAGGATGAGTGCCTTTCATGTCACAAACGTAACAGCCATAAAAACATGTATTGCTTGGAAAATAATAAAAATTCTTGTGCCCAAATTTTTATTCTTTTGAATTAAATCACCTTCTATACACTGAACTGTGATAAATGTATTTATATAATTTTACTTTATTTATATTTCACCATAAATGTGTCTAAGTGTCACATACGTAACAAAAGAATGGCTGTGCTAGTGAGAGAGTGCTGTATGATTCGACTTGCAAAGACTACAAGGACAGGGATTTAAGATTGGCCGCAGCGAAGAGAATTAGCGAAGCAATGGGGATTAACGGATTTGGACCGAAAGATGTTATTACTACTAAATTTAAGAATCTTATAAGTTCATACTGTCAAGAGCTGAAGAAAATAGCTGACACTGAAAGATCTGGAAGTGGAACTGATGATGTATACGTACCGAAGGTCATTTGGTTCGAGAACATGAATTCTTTCATCCGACCGTTTGTTCAACAACGGTCAACAAAATCGAATTTAGTAAGTAAAATTCAATAATTGCTCAATTTTACGTCAATAGTTTTTATGCACTTAATTGAGGTAGCACGCCGTTGATATATTTATCTACGCTAACTTTAATCTACTAGCCAAAATAAAATGTATACAGTTATTTATGCTGTAGATAACCTAATTTATATGTACATAAGCCACATTTAACAAAATATAATATTTTCTTACCTTGCAAAAGTTTAAATATCATAAGCAACAATATTGTAAAGCATTTATCAGATTAAATTTAGTTCATTTTAGACATTGAAAAGATATTTTATGTAAACCAATTAAATTAAAATTTTAATTAATTGAACATATTTAGTAAGATTAGAATTCGTTTACACAACAATTTTTAAAAGTAATTTTATAAAATATTACTTGCATATTTGAACTGCAGTAATACGCCAGAATATATTAGAGTTTTAATGTAAATAATATTTTGGAATAGGTGTTATGTTAACAAATCCTTTACTTTTCAAATGTAAACGTATTTTCAGACTGTACACCTTTCTTATACAGGGGGGTGCAAAAGTAGGTATACAGTAAACTAATATGTTAAAGAATAAGTAGGTTTATTTCTACAAAAACTAAACTTTTACAATCTATTTTAAGAGCGTTAAGAAACAGAAATTAACTCTTAAAAGTGTTGTACTTCACCAATACACTTACTTCCTTTTGTGTTCAAATTGTTTGCCTTCACAGTCAACACACTGCTGTAACCTTGAAGTTACGCTTAAACACACTTTTCGGCAAAGTTCTTTATTTTCATCTATGTCTTGGCAAGCTTGGCGAATGAATTCAACCATCTGATTAAGATCACGAGGTTTTTTCGAAAAAACCTTGTCTTTGACAACTCCCCAAAAGAAAAAAATCCATCGGTGTCAGATCGGGAGATCTTGCTGGCCATTCACTCGATCCTCTTCGACCGATCCACGAGTTAGGAAACTCCCGATTTAGTAGGTCACGCACGATTGTCGCATAGTAGGCAGGAGCTCCATCTTGTTGGAAGTAGAATTCCTCATTACCCTGCTGGATTTTGATTTGTGGTATAACGTCAGTCAGCATGTTCCTGTAAGCATGTTGGTCTACAGTGTTATGAAAAATGACAGGTCCAATGACACCTTTACATGAAATGCTAGCCCAAACTGTTACTCCAGGTTGATTCAGCTGTTCTTCGAATGTCAAGTGTGGATTATCAAAACAGTAATAGACACAGTTGTGTCTATTGACTGCACCTGAAAGCTTAAAATTAGCCTCATCGCTCCAAACAATTTTTTGAATAATTCCCGCACCTTGAAGTTCCTCGTTTAACATTATCTCGCAAAACTGCAGTCGACGATCAGGGTCGTCCTCTATTAGCCCATGAATAAGTCTTGGAATGTACATTTTCAAACCTAACCGTTTCATTAGGCGTCCTAAAGATCTGCGTTCAATGCCCAGTTCAATTGATGCCCTTTTTCTTGACTTCTTTGGGCTTTGAACATAGGTCTGCGCGACAATCATTTCGTTTTCAGGAGTAGTGACAGTGATTGGTCGTCCAGCCTTTGGACCATTGCAGATAGATCCTGTAACGTTAACCCTCCAACTGGCGGTCATTTTTTCCTGTAGTGGCGGCATGTTTTCGAGCCTCGTGCAAGGGTTTTTTTTTTAAAATTTATTAAAAATATAAATTAAAAGTAATATATATATATAGAAGTATATATTTTTGTGTTCAGAATTAAACATATAATAATATTAGTATTTAAATTTGGCCTTAAAAAAATGTTTACTAAATTTTTTTCCCATGAAATTCAAAATTTACATTTTCTTTTTTTTTTATTTGGGGGGGGGACCATACCTAGCAAACCAAGTTATAGTAAGAAAACTATAAAAGTGAGATTACCATTTTGTGTCAAATTTATTCTAGTTTCAGAAACACATAAGCATTATAAAAATTTATGAAACTATAATAACACTATATAACAAAAAGCAGCGATGCGCATAAATTGTGAAAATAGGGTGTATATGTAAGAGTTTGCTAATAAAAGTTTTACTAATACAGTTTTACTTCAATACATGTTATATTGCATATTTTATTACTCAGAATGAAGTAAACTATACAGCAGTAGTAAAATAAATTCCATAACTTTTTTTTTGAAGAGTCGAAAAAAGTTTCATTTTGTCATTACTCAAAACTTTTGCGACAAATTTTCAAACAGCAAAGTATAAAATGTATTTCAAAGCTTGTATTATATCCAAATTTATAAATCTATGGTTTACATATGATGGGGAATTTTATGTAGTTTTAGAAAACCATAAACTGTGTCTAAATATATTACATATATTTTGATTCTACAACTACATGTATTACTAAAATAACAGTATATAGCCTACGCGACTAACAGTGACCCTGGAATGGTCCAAACAGTTATCATACATAACCAAAGAAATTACGGTAAATATATATTTGGTTGTGAAAATTGTTATTTCAGAACTAAAAGAGTGCCTAAAATAACGTTTAGTGAGTGAAAAACAATAACAAACTACGTGAAATGAATTTTAGCCAAGTCATTTTGCCATAACCTACACAGAATCGATAATTCATCAAACATATTTCAGTAAAAAGAAATGTATTTATTCTAAAATATATTTATTTGCACTACTACTGCAATATCTAACAACTCACCACACACTAAAAACAACACTAAAACACAAATAAAACTTACTAATAAACACGACTCGTCACATAAACAAATCAGACGGCATCGACAACATGGCGGTCACAATGAATTGCATCATCTTCTTTTACGTTCCAAACTACGAACTTGGTACGTTGCAACTACAATACAAAGAGGAATAAAACTATAGTATTCCTTAGGCTTTTTTTCCCCCGAATCCAATGGTGCATGAATCGAATCGATACGTTGCCGGGATATACTGTAATGAGTGATAATGCAAGGGAATGTTTGTTAATCAAAATTTTGACGAACAACAATCCACAAAGGGTTATGTTTATCAAAATTTTGATGAACAACAGTTGGAGGGTTTTAAACTTATCTCTTAGTCTATAAATACTTAATCTGGTTGGTGGTGGTGTATCAAACTCTTCTCTCCATCTCTCTCGAACTCTTTCACAGTTTTCTGTCTTCCAATATTCTTTCAAAACCCACTTTCGTTGATCGTTGGTCATGTAACCAGCCATGATGACAGAAGTGTAATAATAACAACAGTAACAATGAGAAAACATTGCCAGCTGTTAGTAGCAAACGTATTACACAGCTGATCAGGTGGCTAACTTGGGTATTACCAACCAACTAAAACTGTATACCTACTTTTGCACCCCTCTGTATAATGCATATTCAGACTGTACACCTTTCTTATATAATGCATAGAGTATGTGGTTATTCAGTTGTCGTAGCATTGATAGCATTGACTAGTCTATATTGCCAGGGCACAGCTCCCTCGTTGTTGAAGTACTCACGGTACTTGTCTCGAATCAGTTGCGCTTGTCGTTGTGGATTTCTGCTGTTACTTCGCGGAAGGTCCTGCAAGCTGGCAGTTGGGGTTTCACGCCAAAAGCCACGGATGACGCGATGGTTTCCATTTTCGTAGTCTACGAAACCACAGGAAACATACGTGGGGTTTGTTTTCCGTAACCAATTGTGTAATGAACAACAGGCGAGGACTACTTCATCTACCAACTCAATTTTCAAAGATATTGGTTTAAAAAAAAAAAAAAAAAAAAAAAAAAAAAAAATTCTAAATTTACTAACAAGAATACCAAAAGTGTTTTCTATCATTCTTCGAGCCCTTGACAGTCGTTAGTTGTAGATTCTCTCATCTTGGGTCATATGCCGCCGACTATAGGGTTTCATCAAATATGTCATTAAAGGAAATGCATCATCTCCTACAATGACAAAGTCTCTGGACATATGACACTACCAGATACGAGTAGGTGTCAATTCTTTCTTGAGGGCAATGATAACCTCAGCGTTTTTTGCCCCTTATAAAAAAAAAAAAAAAAAAAAAAAAAAATCTCTGGACATATTTAAGCAATTTGTCTCCAAAGCTGCGTGTAATAAACTATTTTGAAAAAATACCACCATCAGAACCTCTTCCCTTTGCACTCACGTCAAGGTATAGAAAATTATAATTGGCGTCTGCTACCGCCAGTAGTACAATGCTGAAACTGCTCTTGTATTTGTAAAAGATCCGATCCACTGTGTGAAGGGGCTCGTATAATCAAACGCTTTCCATCGAAACTTCCTGCACAACCAGGGAAATTCCAGTGCTCTCTGAAGTTATATTCAACGTTCTTCCACTCATCTTCAGTATACGGTACCTAAAAAATATATATCTTGTAATTTTATATTTCAGATGATGCCAGCGAATCGAACTAGTCCACACTCAGTTGGTGATGATCAGCAGGAACACTCTATCGACATCTGCAGCGAAAATACAGCAAGCCATTCCAAGAGCACTGTCACTCCAGATGCTATAAATACTACAGTGCAAAGTGAAATATGGCGACACCATATGGTAAACTGAAAACCCCAGCTGAACCATCGCCATCACAGAGGAAGAAAATAGCTCAAGATCCCCAAATTAATTACATGTGTAGTGCCATACAAAAATTGGATGAAATTTCAACTCGTGCTGCTCAAATTCCAAAAGAAGACTGCTATGACTATTTTGGAAAATATGTGGCATCTATGCTGCGGAACCTAGGACTACCAACTGCAATGAGACTGAAAGACCAAATAACTCGTCTCATAACACAAGCAATGTGCCCACCACCAAATACCTGGAGCCGACCACCCTCATCCAACCAAGAATCGAATGACAACACATCCCTTGGTGGCGCAAGTGACTATTCTGATGATTTCACATACGAATTTTTGTAATTATTAATAAGAACATGGTTGTTGTTGAGTTGCTAACTAAATATTAACTTGAGTATGTAGGTTAATATTACTATTGTAATTATTAACATCAATTAAACTTACTTTTATGAATACTTCGAGTTGTTTGATGATAGTCTTGCATGCATGTTTCTGGTATAAATTTGCTTATTGTATTTTTTGGTACACGAAACAAATATTCCAAACTTTTGAAAGAGTCCCCAGTAGCTAAGTAGCGTAGCGTAACTTGCAGTTTTATTTTAGGACTCAGAGCTTGTTTAGTTACTCGTTCCAGGAGATAATCGAACTGTTCTTCAGACATTCGTAACAAGTTTTTAAAATCTTCATGGTGATTACTCCTTAGCTCATGGTCAACCAAATTTTGAACCTCCGGACTTCTTTTCAGTATCCACTTCCTCACCCAATAACCCCTTTTCTTCCGTTTTCTTATCTGTCCATGTAACTTTAATCTTTCACCTAAAATAGCCGTGAAGGTTGAACAGAAAACTGCACAACTTTCAGCTAGGAACTCGTACATCGCGGTCGACTTCGCAAGGAAAACTGAATCGTGAATGTGACTGTGTGTGAACTGCCCACGACACTCAGATGGTTTGCTATCCCTACTCCAGTCATGAGCCACGACAGTGAGTACGAAAGAGTAGTACGATTTCGTATTTTTGCCCCGTGGGAACGCAGCTGTGAGGTTTCTAGCGAGTGGCGATTCATATTCGAACCTTCAGTACCTATTCAAAATCTCAAAACAAGCCATCTCAAGAATTGTTCCTGAAGTATGTCAAGCGATTGTTGAATCACTAAAGGGGGCTGGTATAGCTCAAACGTAAGCATTTAAAAGAAATTTTACCATGTCCACATTTATTATCTACAGTAATGAAATTTATAGTGTTTATTAAGTACATTACAAGGTCTATTTTGAAATATAAGACAAGAAGAAATTTCAATTACTTTTATGGATATGATACAAAATTATGTTTTTGAATTTTGAAAAATAGGTAATATTGTTGACAAAATCTTCTTTTTACATATTACTTTTGGGTGGTAAGTTTCATATATTTCTCTTCCTTATAGCCTGCGCTACAGTATGAACTACAACTATTACTCCAGGACAAAAATTAAAACCGGTATAATTTAAAGAATCCGTTGGAAAATTTTTCTTCTGTTGTCAAGTTTTCTTAGCGCTACTTCACAATGCTTTCCAGGAACAATATTTAAATGTTGGAGAACTTTTAACTTAGCCAATGAGCCTTCATTATACACTAAGGCAGCTTCATATGCTGCAATCTCCACCACAGTCTTGCCAGCAAATCCTCTTTTTGGGCAAATACTCCAAAGAACGCTGTTTATACGATTCGTTAGCGTTTTGGGTATTACCCTTGAGGCATCTCTTCAAAAGTTCAGGTTTAGAAGAATCAAGAAAAATTGGTTTTGTATACTCCATTATTGGTAATGGGATGGTATTTTTATGTTTAAAAGTCTCAATAGTGTTGGTTGACTTAGCCTTCTGGTATTTGCACCAAGAATTCGGACCAACCGGGCAAAGATGATGCAATGGGTGTTCGTTAGAACTGGCTTTATGATTCAAAGTTGCCCAAACTGCCATTCTATTCTAGTCAGGTCATCTGTATTAGCCCTGATGGCATTTCCATAAATATTCCTCGTACAGACAATTGGTCGATAGCACTATCCGTTAATCGGTTCTTACCACCTATTGGCTTACCGTCACTCAACAATTTACCTTTTTTTTCTTTTTTAATTTTCTAAGTCTTAGTGCAGTCATTGAAGCATTATTGCTCCGAATTTTTTTACTGTGAACCGAATTGCATAAAATTTTGGAATTAGGTTCATCTTACCCTTTAATTCAAAAGTGAAAATGAATTGAACTCCGCAACCACCCTGGGGGTGGTTGCCACCCCGTCTCGGGGGTGGATTTTTTTTCTTTCAAAATAACCTCGGATATCGATAGAAGGCCTAATTTTAAGCAAAAACTCATCTATAAAGTTTTTTCGAAAAATCCAATACTTTTCAAGTTATTGGCAATTGGAAATTAGCCAAGAGTTTGAAAGATTGTATCAGTTTGGCTGCTTCAGGACACATATTTTTCAAAAACTTCACGATAAAAAAAAAAATTCAAATTAAAACAAAAACCACCTTTTTTTCATAATATCCCAAATATACGTATAAAAGTGTAGGGATGAAAAATTTAGGTATTTTTCCGACAAAAACTTTGGTTCTTTTGTTTTTTCTTTCAAACAAAAATTGACGGAGATATGGTTGTTTAAAGAGCACGTGGCAGCGCAATCTCAGCCTCTCTTAAGCCATTTAACCCTTCACCGTTTTAGAAAAAGGTGTTTTACTATATATTGCAATAAAGGATGTTGTAGCTCTCTTAATTACCTTTACAATGGTTTTTTATAAATTGTGATAGCATGAAAATTGAAGGAGTTATGGTCCAAAAACTTATCATTGAATTATAAAATTAAGGTGAGAAATCGATAAAATTGTCTCCAAATTAATCGATAATAAAATTAACTGATAGATTATGTATAGTGCAATTTTTAATAAAACACATTTTTAGAACTATTAGCTACATAAATATATATTACTAATTAGTTCTGCCCTACATAAAAAATATTTTAAACAGTGGAACTCGTTTCTATCAAGTTTTTAATATACTATAATTCATACAATTTAATTAACCTCCTCAGACCTGAATTGTTTTAGAATGTTTATTCACATTTGGCCGATTGTATACTATGGTGTACATAATTTTTTTTTACTCTGAAAGAAATATAAATAATTGATTTCAAACTCTAATGGCCTATTTGTACGCTGTGGTGTACGTTTGGGATGGGCCTCTGCAGTGCTGCTACCTGCTGGACTAAGTTAGAACTACAACACTGACAGTTATCCTACCAGACTTCAACAATCACGAACAAGTGCCAGATCATCTGATTTGTTTTACGAAGTTTGAAGTGTAAAGGTAAGCTTTATGTTGTTTATATTAGTTGTTATCTTAAGATAAAGACTTAAGCTACATATTAGTGCATGTTTAGAGCTTGAAATCCTTATAAACAAGTAAAAAAATGAAGCAAAACTGTCGTGCACAGTATAGTGTACAACTAGACTAATAAACTATAAAGTCAACAACATTACTTGTAAAAGAGGCTATGTTTGTTTATTTGCCTATATTAACAAAACACTTATTTTTCAATTTACTTGACTTACATTACACGTTATTTTGTAAATAATGTCTAGTTTCATTCAAATAAACTCTATTCATTTATGACCTATTCTGACACAAGTGTGGCCTAGTGTACACTATAATGTACATTTTTGATAACACAGCTGATAAGAAGTATAAACTGTCTGCTCCCTATAAAATATACATGTTAGAACCTAAATAACATTATTTAGGTAGTGGCATATTTTTCCAACAGTTTTTCATAAATCAGGTCACAACTTATTAAAAAAAGTATGTACATTATAGTGTACGCCAGGTCTGAGGAGGTTAAGAAAATTAAAATTAACCTTACTTCACAGGATGAAGAGGGTTTAAAAGCGTCTTCAAAAGAATACTTGTGGAGGCGATTTTTTTCCAATAGTTTTTCACTAATTGCGTATCTGTATTGGTAAGTTTATTTTAAGTGTTAAAATAAATTATCGAATAAGCGAAAAACAACAAATATTGAATAAGTTCCTTCATTTTTGTTTCAGAACTTTTTCTTAAATTTTTATTTTAAATGAACATGGACGAACCTAGTACAAGCAGTAGCAATGATACTGAAGAAAAATTCTGTGAAATTTGCCTTTTAAATACGTCAGAAAGACTTGTGCTGGTGACTTCAAAGGGCAAAGAAGGTTTAAAAGCAGCTTCAAAAGAAAGGCGTGATAAATTGTTTTCAAATGTTGATAATTCAAAAACTGTGTATGTTCATCATACGTGCAGAAGTAATTATGTACACAAGGGAAATATTGCAGCAAGTGCAAAAAGAGCTGCTGTAAAAAACATATTGAGTCCAATAAAGAAAAAATTGAGAAGATCCTCAAGTTCAAGTGTTGGTTCAGCAAGTGATGTAAGTGCTACTCTTTTTGACTGGGATGAAAATTGTTTTATCTGCGATAATGAGATAAATACCCTACAAGAAAAGAAAAAAGCGTCTGCAATGAAAAAGAAAACTTTGAAAGTTCGGTCTTTAGATTTTATACAAAATTTAGCAAAAATGCTTATTATATTCAAAGACGACGAACATCGAGAGATTTTGAAGCGCATTCACAGCGCGGAAAATCATGTCATTCTAACAGAGGGCAAATACCACGAGGATTGCGTTATAAAATTAAAAAATGAATATAAACTTTTTACGAGAGGTTCGCAAACCCCTTACTTTGACAAAATCAGCGAAGCAATGGAAGAAATTTACGATTTCATGCTCTCTAGTGAAGAGTGTCAATTTACTATGACTCAACTAATCGAAGCTGTACAGATATGTGATGTAATTCCACATGAAGATACTATAAAAAATCATTTAAAAAAAAGGTTTGGAAATCAAATAGTTATTTCTACCAGAATAGGTGGTGTAACATACGTATGCTTTTCAACTAAATTGTACGATATATTGACCGACTCATGGCGAAAGCAAAAATAAAAAACTATCGAAGAGGAAGAAAATGCACTCATTGACTCTGCTGCCGAGCTCATACGTAGAAAAATTAGAACCGTCATATGCGATGTCAATCAGTATTCACCAAGTGATAAAATATTAATTAATGTTAACGAGAGCATTCCGCCTCAATTGCTCAGATTTTTAGAACATATTATTTATAAAGATAAGCAACAAAATGAACAACATTTTAATTGGTATTCAAAAAATATTACATCTATTGCTCATGCAATAATGTCCTCCGCTCGACCTAAAAGTTTTATTTCTCCACTTCAACTTGCTACAGGTGCTACGCTCTACAGAAAATTTGGTTCGAAAAAGATGATTGAATTATGTTATAATCTTGGATTTTCGTGCAGCTATGCTGAAGTTAAATTGTACGAAATTTCAGCTGCATGCCAAGACGAGAGACTTCTAATAGAACCATTCCTTCAAATCGTTTCAGATAATAGTGATTTTAATGTTTGCACAATAGATGGACGAGGAACTTTTCACAATTTAGGATCGATTGAAATAATTACTCCTGCAGAATGTTTACAAGCAAGAAAACCCATTAAACGTTTGCGTAGTTCAGAAGTTCCTCTTGAATCAGAATTGGTGGAGAAAAACCGAATAGATATCCAATTATATACTAAAAAACCAGGAAGTGGTTTGGGCACCATTAAAGTTCAAAAAATTAGTACTGAACCGAAATTTACAATAACCATAATCGATGTGCTAAATGTCTTATGGAGTTATTTTAAGTATGTAAGAGATCTCGACTTCTTGGGTTGGAATGGATTCATGTCTATGCTATGTGCTGAAAACACTAATTATAAAGTGTCTAAAATAAATTTCTTGCCATTTATTAATGGACCCCCAAGTGATTACAATACCTTATTCACAGCTTTGAACAATGCTGCTGCAATAGTTTCAAAAGATGGCATGAAAACCTGCATCGTAACATTTGATCAGCCTTTATATATTAAAGCTTGTGATACTGCCGAGACTTTGGTTTTCGATGATGTGTTAATAGTTGTGCGACTCGGAGGTTTTCATCTCTTAATGTCTTTTATGGGATGCATTGGCACTATTATGGAAGGAAGTGGAATTAAGGAAATATTTTCGCTCATCTTTGCAGAAGGATCAGTTGATCAAATTCTGAATGGGCATTCGTATGCTCGTGCAGTGCGAGGTCATTTTATTCTGCAGCAGACATTATCGCTTCTAATATTTGATGAATTAAAAAGAGAAAACAACGTTGAGTTTCAAGAATTACTTGATAATGAAGAGTATTTTACTTACGAAATGAATTTTGATCAATTGAAGTCTAATGAGCACTTAAAAAAACTGAATGAAATATTTCAATAGAAACTGGATGAAATTGAAAACAGAGGAAAATCATGCAAACTTTGGATATTATACTATAAAATGGTATCTTTACTTATAAAATTTCTTGCAGCTGAAAGAATGGGTGACTGGGAAGCGCATCTGAATTGTATTGAGCTCATGATACCTTTTTTCCACGCCGCTGGGCATTTCAACTATGCAAAATCTGCTCGACTTTATCTTCAAAAAATGAGACTTTTGAAATTAACTATGGATCCACGTGAGTTTAAAAAATTTACCGAGGAAGGATTTTTTACTTCCCGGAGGTCTAATGAGTTTTATGCTGGTATTTTCTCCGACCAAACCATTGAACAAACTCTGATGAGAGCAATGAGCGTAGAGGGTGGACCGTTCAAACGAGGCACTACGGAAAGCACTGTGTTCAAATGGATTAAAGGTATCATATACACGAAGGATGTAATTGAAGCATTAGAGAAATTTTGTGATATCCCATTTAATAAAAGCTACCAACAGGTCGACGCAAGAGATGCGAGAATCAAAAAAGATAAGAAAGACGTGTTGGTTTTAAAAACATTTTTGTTGGAGCACAATCCATTTGAAGACATTGATCACCTACAAAACATTGTAACAGGGTTGATCGGCACTGATGAGATAAATTGCTACAACGCTCTGGCGATTGGCATCCAAGCCATGAAGAGCATTGATGATATGACTTTTAATGACATAAAATTGTCCAAAAAAGATAAAGTTATCTCATTAATTGGTGTCAATAGCAAAGTAAAAATTGGCGATAAAATTTTGCATATAGATCCACTACTATTATTTCAACGTATTTGTATCATGAAAAAGAGTGACGAAGAGTTGGAGACGTACCTGAAATATGAACTGGCACCATATCCACTTTCATTATTTGACGATATTGGGATGCGAAAGACAAACAAATCTATCTTATACTCATTATTCGAAACCCAGGACACTGTGATCAACAAGGAAGCATCAGTGTACTTTATTGATGGAGGAATGTTATTATATAGAGTAAAATGGCCTTCGAATTGTAATTATTCAGACGTTTTTGACAGTTATATTTCATATTTAAAATATCATTTTGGCAATAATATCAAGGTAGTTTTTGATTGTTATGATGGAGAAAGTAATAAAGCATCAGAGAGAAATCGTCGAGCACTGAAAGTTGCTTCAAAGGAATACCAATTTTCCAAAGATATGCCAGTCAATATTAGCCAAGATAAATTCTTATCGAATTATAAAAACAAAAGACGTTTTATTAAATTTCTTATGGAAGAATTGGAAAAAAAATCTATTAAATGCTGCCAAGGTGAAGGTGAAGCTGACGAACTAATTGTTGATACAGCAGTATCATTTAGTACTGACTTGACAAAAATAATTGTTGCAGAAGATGTTGACATTTTAGTGATTTTAACTGCCCGGGCTACGGAAGACGAAGACATTTTATTTTTAAAATTAGGAAAACAAAGAGTGCAAACAGTAATATATTCATCGAAAAGTTTGGAAATAAAATACCCAAATAGTTCGAAATTTATTCTTTTTGCACATTCATTTACTGGGTGTGACTCAACTTCGGCGGCATATAATAAAGGCAAACAAAAATTCATGGATCTTTTGGAACGAAGGCCAGATTTGAGAAGTAAGGCAGAAACATTTTTGAACAATACATCTGAACTCGAAGATATTTTAGAGGCAGGTAGATATTGCATGGTATGTTTTTATGGTCTTGCTAAAGATACACAACACAATAAGCTGAGTCGAGTAGAAAGCTTATCAGAATATCTCGAAAAGATGCGATATGAAAGTTTTCTCAAAGCTGCTACGAAAAACACTGCCGTAAAATTATCATCCTTAGTTCCAACCGTTGGTGCCATAAATGAACATACTAAGAGGGTTTATCTTCAAACCCAGATTTGGCTTGGCAACAAAAACATTCGTCCAACGGATTGGGGATGGGTCATGAATGACGGTTTATTACATCCACTTAAGTCTGTAGATCCACCCGCACCACAAGAACTCCTGAAAATGATTTTTTGCAACTGCAAAAAAGGATGTGGAGCGTGTTGCGGATGCAGGAAAGTTGGTCTGTTTTGTAATAGAACCTGTGGAACGTGCAGTGGAGATAACTGCCAAAATAGCCCTCCAATTCAGCCAGAAGATGTTGAATGTGATAGCGACTCCGACATTGAGTCATGAATAATAATATTATATTTTAATAATAATAGCACAATTTTATATAATTTGTAAATATGTAATTCAATAAATGGCAATTTATTACTTTAAATTAAATGATTTTTAAATATGTAATCATATATAATTAATGTTTTAATTTAGGGGTAGTTTTAAGGGTAGAAAAGCTTAAGAATATGATATTTTATTTCGAGTGTGGAATAATATTTAAATCCTTTTCATTTTATAAAAAAAACGTTTTTTTTAATTTTTTATCAAGGGGTAGTTTTCAAAGGTTAAAAGGGGGTAAAAATTTGATAATTATTATAGAGATTATAAAATATTACTTACTCTATACTTACATCTTTTTATGTCATACCAAAGTATTTTTTTTGTGATTTTTTCAATTTAGGAGTTGTTGTAAGGGTTGTAAGATTTTCAAGGGGTTGAAAATGATTTTAATATGAGGTAATTGTGTTAGAAAACACTTTACAATTTGACCACTTAATATTAGACATGTTTTCTAGCGATAAAATGGCTCAATGTAAATTTTTCCGTTAAGGGGTTGTTTACACCCCTTAAAAATAATAGGCGGAGTTCAGATCATTTTCACTTTTGAAGTTAAGGGTAAGATGAGCCTAATTCCAAAATTTCATGCAAATCGGTTCACAGTAAAAAAATTCGGAGGTTAGACCGTATTTTTCGCTTCAATGACTGCACTATCTGGTTGACATCCTCTTCTGGATGTGTCCAACACACTCTTCTTTAACAATAGTAACATCTGGTCCATAGGGTTTAGATAGTACTAAACTACGGTAAGTGGAGGTATCACCATCACCAATGTAATTTTTGTACCGAAGAACGTAACGGTTTTGTAAACGGTGAAAAATGTTCTTCATGCCCTCAACCTCCATGTTACCAGCAGAACCACAATGGTTTTTGCTACATTTCCCACTTTCCTTGTGTGTTTTTACAAAATCCTCATACTCTGTTCCTTGTTTAGGCCCTTTCCATACGTTACACCCATGGCAAAACGACGATAGCACTTCAATATCTAATACTTTACTACTATTAGCTCTGATCACACTACATACTCCCATTAGAGATTTATGACCGCGCGTTAACCAACTCCCATCTCCTGACAGTGTAATATCTGTGTTTGGTTCAGTCTCTGTTGCCTGTTTTTCCTCTATCACAGCTTCTTGCATACTGGCAGAAGATGCAGTTTTTCGTAGCTTGAAGGATTTGTTTGTTGATTAGGTTATATGTTTGCAGCGGTGACAGGTGCGGGTAAATCCATTATTGCACAAACTTTTTTCAAACTATTTAGGCCTTGGCCAATGGACCTCATAGAGTAAACAATTCATCTATTTACCTCATAGGATTGATTAGTGTTATCAAGTATATTACTTGTATGGAACTCGCCAATGTTACCGGGTTCGCACTCCTCGCATTGGCTAATTATTTTAGAACCTAACCCACGTATATTAGTTTCTGTTAAAAACACATCACCTCCACACGCTATAAGAGCTACTGAGTTTTTCAAACCCAAACTTAAAAGCTGTAAATTAATTATCCTATTGCCAGTAGGATCCTTAGAAAATTCAACTGGACTGTCCAGGTTAGGTTTGGGTGAAGTGCTAGGCCTACTCAGCTTCAGTTTCTTACTTGAGGTGCTTACATTAGGCACATTTGCTTTATCACTAGTACTAGCTGTGTATCTATTACCTGTAAACTTTCTTTTCTTCGTTCTGTACATCCCTTTCCTATCCATTTTGCACTATTCACAACAAATCACCTAATTCACAAATGTAAACAACACAGTGTAGTCTGCAGACAAACAGTACAGTTACAGTAATGGAACCGTTGGTTGTACAAAATCATAAAAGATGAACTCCAAAGAGTATGAACTGTCAAAAATATACAACAGTAAGAACCAGTATAAGAAAGTTGATACATTTAGTTTAGTTTACGTGTTAAGACCAGAAATCTGCAAAACCACGTCACCTAGTCGCGCGGCAGGTCACAAAAAAGTGTATGCATGACTTTAGTTTTTTTTTTCACCAGTTTGTTCATAAAATAATAACGAATAAAAGTGAAACAAAAAATAAAAATAGTATTTTTTAATTTTTAGCTATACCAGCCCCCCTAAGGAATATGTAAAGGGGGATTTTACAGTAATTACTGGAAATTCAAAATGCAAACTGACAAAGGAAAATGTATACTGTTATACATGAATCGCTGATTGTTAAAAGGGACCTGAGTCACTTTTGTGTCAATTTGAGAAAAACAATAAAAACTGAACAATCAGTTCAGTTTTATACTAAAGGAACACAAATTTTTTATAGTATCCTCTACATATTAAGCTATGTTTTTGACCAAGAATATTTAATTAAATCAAATTAGTGTTAATAAAAATAAATAAATAAAAACGTTGACTCAGGTCCCTTTTAACACTCAATAAGATTTATGCAGTATATTTTTATTTTTAGGGTTTGTGAATTAGTCAACAACAAATACATTTCTAATTTAAAATTATTCATTTATTACATTTTAAATATTAGAACTACATTGGAAGGAAATACTTGTGGATTAAAACACTTTTTTTGTTAAAACTTAAAGTTTACTCTGTATCGGTGCTAGGCCACTGAATAATTTCTCTGTAAAAGTCCTTGTGATCATCTGGAATGAATGGCATAGCTTTTATGATATCTTCTATTTTTGGTTTCTTGATTGAGATTTTCCCTTCAGGATAAACTTCCTCTTCTGGCAACTTAACATGGTTCACTTTTTGAAGCAAAAATGTCTCCAAGGTTATAAAACCCCCGACCTTATAAACTCACTTGCTTTCACAACTCCCTTTCTTAAGGCAGAATATTCAAAATAGTGGTACTTAAAATGCTAAAAATGGGATTTTTGATTTTTAGGAAGATGTCGTGTTTCAAAGAAAACAGATGTTTTCTTATAAGTAGTTGGCCACCAAGATGAATAACCAACAATCATGTTTTATATCTACAGGAGTAATAGTTCCTGGGTGTTTTTTTCCAGCATTAGCTATTAGTTCACATACCTCCCTTGGTGTGTAAATCCTGTCACATTTTCTTATAGGCCTTTTAATAATGCTGAACTTTCTGTCACAAGGATTGTAAGAGTGTCCTCGCAACGGGAAGAATTGTTTAATAGTTTGGAACCTACCAGTATCAGTTAGGGCAAGGCAGACTTTTGACAAAGTGTGATTCTTATTTTGTCCTGGGCAATTATCTGAAAATAGATGAAGCTCAGTCCCTGACTCTGGTAAAAAATTAGCAATGTAGTGCATCAAGAATGATGTTACCTCATCAGGGCCTTTGTGAGCTTGGCCTTCATGGTAGACATAGTAGTGAGCCAAGTCGGTTTTTGTGTTAAAAACACAAAGTACATTCACTGTTAGTTGTCTGAGGTAGAACATTTCCTGTACAGGAATTTTCGGCAGACTGATATTTTGCATATAATCAAAAACTAGCCCTATAGTGTTTTTCATTGTCCTTCGATAATTTTGTTGTTTCATGAAGAGCTGATGTGAACTTTTTCGCTCCCCTAACATTCACCATTAATTCAGCAGCAGCTACTTTTTTTGCAGAATCATTCAAGTGAGGACTTTTTATCCGTAACTTTTTTTCTTCACAAAAACAACAGGTATCAATTTGCGGCCTTCCAAACTTCAGGTTAAAATTATCATTGAAATAATTTAGATAAAACTCGTACTTGGTACAACACGTTCCTGGATACTTTATCTTATACAGGTCATGCATTTTTCTCACAGACAATTCAGGTGAAATATACTTAAACTTTCTAGTGCCATAGTGGGAAGTTTTTACAGGGAAAGAGCTTATATGCGTGTGTATGTTTAGAAGTTCATCTGGACCCACTTTGTTTACACATGGGTGTTTTCCACGTTTGTCACGAGGTGACTCTCCGATAAGAAGCAATTTTCGTAACCGCTTTATTCTTTTATCAGTCACGTCATACAATCTGAAGAAGGCTTCACGGCAGACCTCTACTTTCAAATCTCTTAGAAGGACATGGTACTTAAAACCTTTTACCTTCAAAACAGCAGTACCATCATTTTTTCTGGGTCGGTGTTGTTTGACATCAATCACATCTATCATTCTCTGCAAGTGGAGGTCCTGTTTATCTTTTGAGTGTAGGTTTGAGTACAGAGAATCATGTATGACAGCTCTATCTACATCGTCAAACTTGTTGAAGCATTTCTTCTGACATCTGTAATCAATAAAAAGTTCTAGCAATTTTTGTATTATAAAATGTAAAAATTGCCTGAAAATTGAAAAGGATTCGACAATAATTTAGCTGAACTTAAGTAAATTAGCCTAGCCTTAGTAAAACTCAGAGCGAGCTGTTCAGAAAAAATTTACTTTAAATGTTATAGTAAAAACATGGTAATGTAACATTTTTATAAATACAAGGCTGTAATTTATTTACATGTTAGTGTATTTAAGAATATTACTAACCTGCATGGTGATCGAGATGATCTATGTCGATGCAGTTTACCACCATGGCCTTTATATTCTTTCCCCTCCAGCTTCAATCTTTTAATAACATTCCTCTTGTAGGTTTCTGGTTGACTTTTTCTTTTTCTTGTTTTTTCTGGTGTTTGATGTACATCAGATTCACTCATTTTAAAAGTTAAAAGTATGCTTTACAAGGCAAAACAGCATTACATTACCAACTATATCAGTTAGGACATAACCTCAATAATACTAATGGAGGGAATCAGTTGTTTAGCAGGTGATTGTCAAACACCTGATGGCAGTGGTGCCAAGTGTTGAGTGTTAAAAGGTACTTCAGTCAGTGACTCAGGTACCTTTTTACACTCTAACAGAAATTTATCAAACCAGAAAGAGTATTTAGAAAGCTTGTTCAGGGTCCCCTTTTACACTCAAATGTAGATAGACCTCCAAACATATGAAAACCTCACTTAACTCAAAACTGACAAAAAAGTGACTTAGGTCCCTTTTAACAATCAGCGATTCACATGGTGTGAGAGTTATTTTGCCAAAAACGCCAATATATATTCTTCTTGTGTTTACAAACATCTGTTGAATGCAGATTTCCAGGGAAAAACAAAAGTGAAGTGTTTTGCAGATGGGTGCGGGGGGCAAAACAAAAATACAATCCTCATTGCTATGCTTGGAAAGTGGTTGATATCTGATGCTCCTTTGATTTATAATGAAATTGATACAGAAATAGTGTGATAGTCAAACGATAAAGACTGTGTTTACTTAAAAAAAAAAAAAAAACACATTAAATTGTAATATGAGAATTTGCAATTTTTTGTAATACGATTGTAATTAAAACCAATATTTTTACTTAAGATTTGTTTTATTAAGCCTATACCTAATAAAGTGTAAACAAAGTTTGTAAACTTTACCATTAGTAAAGCTTTTACAGTTTAACCCCTTTGAAGCCTTAGTTTATTTTGGTATCGAAACCCGACTACTCCCAATCTTAGAATCAAAATCCGCCAGATCCAAATATTGATTTAATATTTTTCTAATTTTTTATGAAACTATTGTAGGGATTTTGATCATACATTGTCACTATATGAAAGTAAAACTTATGTAACTTTTGGTAAAAAAAAATTGGTTAGTTCTTACAATTAGTCTGTTTGTGGCAGTTTTTTCCACTTTTCCGAAAATTTGGACTTGGCGGGTTTTGATTCTAGGCACCTCATTTTAAATATAGCATGACACGCGCCGGTCATAACGAGATTGAGATACAGTCAAAACATTTATTTTGACCAAGGTATTGAATGAAATGAGTTTTCATAAAGTGGGAAAAAGGAAGGTATCAATATTAAAATAGAAGGAAAGTTCCTTTTATATTATAGAAAATCTAAAAAATAAGCTAAAAAGTGTATAAACTGAAAGTTTACTTAAGTGTCACGAAAAATATCAAATTCAGTTCTTTCAGCTGTGAAGCAGCTACCAACTGTTAGCTTTAGCAACTTAAGCTTAACACATGATAGTGTGAAAACAACGGGGTGACATATTACACGAATCTTTCTTTGTGCAATAGTTTTTATTTAATAAAGTATCAGAGTAATACATACAGTTAGATAAAAGTTTTAACATTTAACTCTATTTCCAAATTTAATGGGAACCAAATTTTGAAATTTATTAAAACTAGTTTGAATGCAAGCACGGAATGATTGTTGCCTGATCAGTAAACAGTTGGTCACCCTGTAAACAGGTGACATTGCATTTTAACAGGTGAAATTGAAGGGTGCAGAGGAAAAAACGACTAAAGTCACAAAAACCAAATTTTACAGGGGAGACTTTTTAAACTTTAAAACCTTTTCCAGGATATAATAAAATACATAACACTAAAGCCTTGGTTGCAATCTGTCAATTGAACGCTTGAGAACAAAATCACGTACAATTTTTTATTATTTTAATATCTTATGTAATTAAATACTATTTTTTATGTGCTACATGGACTCTAGCCTTTTTTCCTGTGGAATTGGGTGTAATAGCGTTTTTTTTTTTTTAATGGTATTAATTTTATTTTACAAAATCGAAACTAAACATAAAATAGGATATAAACATGTTGTACTTATATTATTGGCTTGTTAATAATCTTCTTAAATAGTTTCCGTCCTCGTTTTTGTAGCTAAGTTAGGTTTTCTTACACCAGCTCGGTTCTGCAATAAAAAATTATAACTAATTATGTTTTTTATTATATTGTTTTAAATTATAATATTATATAATTGTTACTAACGTAACATAGCAGGCTGGATTAGTAAGCTATTTAATAATTAATTAGACATAAACAATACAATTTCAGTATTTAATAAAAAATATACTAACCAGTAATCACTCTCTTGCTCCTCCTCAATAAGTTGAGGCAGGTTGTCCTCCTTCATAGGTAGATTGGTGAAGAACGTCTGTACCTCATCTTTGCAGAATTGTTTGAGGACCTGCATATCTTTATAATTGGGTAAAGGTACAGGTATTGGCTCGAAGTAAGATTGTTGAGGCTCCAGAAGCTGAGGGTCTGGTACAGATGTCTTCTTTCATTTTGTTACAAGTCTGTTTGTAATTCTTGTTTCGACGTAATATCCATTGTACGAATCAAGCGGTGTCCTACATGAGCGACCAGGCGCGAGCGACGGGACTGTCCTACTTTTTATTTTGTTTTGTTAATTTAAACCATTTTTTTTGGAGAAGTATACATTTTTAGTTTAATTTTAATTTTAATACCTTTTAATCAGACTCTTAATTAGATTTGTTCGATTGAGTGACATTTTGAAGAAAATTGAATCAAAAGTTTGTAAACTTTGTTAACTTTTTGGTGAACTTAAATTTCGGAATGAACCAAGTATTTCCGAAAAGTTGTTTTAATTTTTAAAATATTAGCTCCATATAAATTCAATATATGTACTATAAAAACGGTACAATAGAAACTCCTTGCCAGCCGTCTGTCTGCACTTGCTTCTCCTTCCGGGTTCTTGACCGCCTCTAATACCCGTTTACATTCGGCATCCTCACTCTGTAGCTTAGTTGAATCGGTGATTTCACAAAGGGCATGAGTCACATTTTTTATGAAATTGAGTTTATATTGGTTTCTTACTGCTGGAGGGTCAATACATTGTTTAGTTGTCAAACGGCATAAGTCACATACTCAGTGTTGCTATGGTAGACTCATATTTTATACGTGTGGTTCACAAACGGCATGAGTCAGTGACTCGTGCCGTTTCAGCACTCAACTACTGCCAAGTGCCAACTAGATCAGCTGATCATTGCCGCCCTTTTAGCCACTCTGCTTCCTAGGTTATTGAAGTGTAGTAAGTTGATATGTTTGTTTGTGGGTTTGTCGGTGTTATTATCAGTACAATTATAGTGTTTTAATAGATCGTAAAATCAAACATCAAGTTGCATATGTGACTCAATAAGCTAATTTCTTTTTTATGTAACGTTACGACTTTGAAACTACGTATTTACTAGTTTTCTGAGTGAGGTTTTAGAAGGTTTCATAACCTCAAAGATGAATTCTAATGGTAACAATATTTTAAATAATGATTTGGAAACTCAAAATAGAAGAAAGAAAGGTGTTAGGAATGACAATTTGTACTACCATAATGTGAGGAAGAAAGCAAGAATAGAAGGTAAGAGTTATACTAATTCTAAAGGTAGGCTTGTACCTGACCGCATGACTGGCGAAAACTGCAGCTGTAAAAAGAAATGTTTTGACCACTTTACTGAAAACGACAAAATGGATATTTTACGGTTGTTTTCTTGTTATAAAACTAAGAACGAACAAGATATATATTTGCAAGGACTTCTAACTTTACAGAATGTGAAACACAGAAGACCACGAAAAGATGAGCCAAGAGATAGATCTTATAATTTTCAATATCATGTCAAGGTAGGGTCCAAAAAGCATGAAGTTTGTAAAAAGGCATATATAAGTTTACATGGAATAACGGAAAAACGTGTTAGAAGAATTTGTGATTTGTTAAAAACTGGAGACATCCCTAGTGATAAACGGGGCCATAAATTACCCGGAAATGTTATTCCGTCAGATGTTTGTGAGAAAATAAAATCTCACATAGAGTCTTTCCCGAAGAAAGAGACTCATTATTCAGGCAAATTATGCTTTTACTTAGATGCCCGTCTTACTGTAAAGGCCATGCATGAACTCTTTGTCAAAAAATACCCAGACCTATCAGTGAAATATGAATTTTATAATAAGTATTTCAAAGAAAATTTTACTTTAAGATTCGGTAGGCCACAAATCGATACATGCTGTAAATGTGAAGAATTGGGTGCCAAGTTGAAAAGCCCTCATCTATCAGATAATGTTAAAAGAGCAGTGGCATGTGAACTAATAGTTCACAAAAGGCGAAGCAAAAAGTTTTACAAGAAATTGGAAGAAATTACTGAATTGTCAAAAAAAAGGAATGACATTTTAGCTATTGCGTTTGACTTCATGCAAGTTATATACCTTCCCAAAATTCCAGTTCAAGATATTTTTTACATGAGACAACTTGGTCTCAATACGTTTTGTATCCACAATCTAGCCAACAACAAAGCTACATTATACTAGTATCATGAAGGTATTGCCAAAAAAAGTCCAGACGAAGTTTGCTCTTTCTTGAAAGATTTCATTGACAATTTTCCGGATTCTGTCAAGGAGTTGTACGTTTTCAGTGATGGTTGTTCCGGACAAAATCACAAATACAATAGTTAGAATGTTTTTAAGTTTAGTAATGACCCAACGTTTTTTTCAAACATTATTCATTTCTTTCCTCTTCGGGGTCATTCTTTTTTACCCTGTGACCGAGATTTTGGAGTTTTGAAAAGAAAATTGAACAAATATGACCGGTTGTACGTTCCCAGTGAGATTTCGGGACTTATTACCAAAATCGCTTCAAGGTTTACTCTTAAAAATGTAAGAACTGAAAATATTCTCAACTTTAGTAGTTGGTGGCCAGAACTTTTTAAGAAAACATGTATTTCTGATGAGACACTTGGTAGGGCAGTACCGAAGAAACAAAAAGTATCCTTTAATACATCACCTTACATGATGTTTACCTACTCAAATGAACATCCAGGTGCAGTAAAAACGTGTCCATTCATAGACAATAATGTTGTAGAACAAACTTTTGTTCTAGCAAAGGACCGATACTCAACAAACATACTCGGACCCGCACCAAAGTACAAGGAGAATACCCATCCCTTCTGAAAAAATGGAAGATATTAAGAAGTCCATCAGTTACATACCTCATGAATATCTTGATTTCTATAATGACATAACAACTTGGCCAACCGAAGAACGTAGATCCAGGCTTGACCAAGAAGAAAGTGTTGGAGATGAATGAGGCTAGATGTTTTACTTGTAAGCCTACTACTGAAGCCATTTTAATTTTGTCATTATCTAACCAAATACTGGACCTTAAAATGTTAGTATATAATATTTTTTAATAAATTTGTTGTCATAATACAATAAGAGTTTCAGTTTTATCCCTCTTTAATAGCTAATTTCCATGACTGATTTCACAAAGGGCATGAGTCGTGTTTTTTTTTAATTTGTTTACGGGTTGTATATAATATAATTATGTTTTTAAATTACATAAACTATAGCATAATCATATATATTATCAGCCAAAAAAATACCAATTGTTTTAAATCACATACATTTAAGATAATCGTTTTTTTTGTTTCCTGAAAAATTAGAAAATGTTGACTTATGCCCTTTGTAAAATCACCGATTCAGTTAGGTCCTTAAATTCCAGGGCTAACATAGGAATATCGTTAGTCTTCTCCTCGTCCTTAGGGTTTTCGTTCCTCTCATGATTTCTTGACAAACAGTCGAGTGCAACGTGGAGTCTTCCCTGTTTATGTCTAATCTTGTAATCGAATTCCATCAGTTTAAGAGCCCAACGACTCAATCTACCTGATAAGTCCCTGTTCTTGTCTAGCCAACACAGGGCATGGTGATCTACTACAATATTAAACTTCTGACCCCACAAGAATTGCCTAAAATGTTGTGTCGCCCAGACTACTGGGATACACTCCTTCTCTGTTGTGGTATATTTTTGCTCAGCCTCAGATAACCTGGAACCATAAGCTACGGGTAGTACAGTTTCTCCGTCCTTCTGCATAAGTGCTGCACCAACTCCTTAATCACTTGCGTCCGTATGCAACTCAATAGGTAGCGCCGGGTCGAAATGCCTTAAAATTGGGGTGACGTCAATCGCTTCTTCAACTCGCTAAAAGGCCATTCTTGCTCTGGTCCCCAATGAAATTGTTCATTCTTTTTTTGTGAGATTAACCAAAGGTCCCACTATTTTTGAGAAGTCCGGGACAAAAGATCTGTAGTAGTTACACATTCCTAAAAACGATTTTAGAGCTCGCAGGCGTCTTGGAGGTTCAAAACTCCGTACTGATTGAATCTTGTCAGGATTTGGACTAATGCCCATAGCATTCACCGTATGACCGAGAATCTTAACTTCTTTATATCCAAACGAGCATTTGGTTGGATTGAGAGTCATGGACGCTGACCTCAGCATCCCGAAAAACCTTCCTCAATCGGTCCAGCATGACATCGTACTCACGTGCCATGACTAGTACATCATCCAAATATACTAGGCAGCTTCCCCACTTCAAACCGGCTAATACTTGGTCCATACACCTTTGGAATACTGCTGGGCTCGTTTTAAGTCCGAAAGGGGTGCATTCCCATTCCCATAGGCCATCTGCCGTTATAAAAGCAGATTTGTGTTTGTCTTATTCCTTAATGGGGATTTGCCAGTAACCAGAATTCATGTCTAAGGTGCAGAACCATTGGCATCCATTTAAGTATGTAAGAATATCCCCGATCAAGGGCAAGGGGTACCCTATATCCTTTATTTGAAGATTCAAGCAGCGGTAGTCTACACAAAAACGCCAAGTATCATTTTTCTTTCTCACAAGGACAACAGGAGAGGTATAGGCACTGTTACTTTCTCGAATAACTCCTTTGTTTAGCATTTCATTCACCTGTTCTCTGATAATTTCTCTCTCACGATGTGACACCCTGTAAGGAGGTTGGTGGATTGGAGTCTCGTCTCATCAATCATTTAATGAAAAAATGAAAATGTAAGATTAAAATTATCTAGATATATAGAAAAATTGTCCCTACCTGCAAGTAAACTCAGGATGCTTTGGTGGAACTTCATTTCCCTTGTGATTGATGTATGATCGTCCCATTAAACGAGCTTATTTGATCTTATTATGCTTGTATTCGGATGAGTTACTTTCTTTCCTTTTTCTGGGACACGGAATAATAGGATCATCCATGGCAAAACTATTTAATATACAGCAAACAATGCGAACAAACACTACTACCTCTTTACAGTAACTTGCTGTGTCAAATATAGGTTAGGTTTGTTGCAACAAAACCAGCTGCTTGCTACAGCCACAGAGGAATATTTTTTTTAAAGGGCTGATTTGAAGCAAATCCGTCCATTTAATAAAAACCATAATTTAACAGCTGGCTTTCCTTGTATAAGGAGATGACATACAGGCGCCCTTTTAAAAGAAACTGATAAAGCTATGTTCAAAGAACACAAAACATTAAAAAAGTGAATTTGACAAAAAATGTCGAATGCGCCCTTTTAAAAACCTGATTCAAATATGTACATAATATGCTTTCTACAAAGCATGTAGATGTTAACTTTCAACAAGCCAAAGTAAAAACAAAAAGAGGAAAAGAAGAAGTAATTGTCAAACCAAAATGTATTATTGAATATAATAAAGGAATGAATGGGGTAGACCGTCAGGATCAAGTGTTAGCAAACCATCCTATTATGCGACGGTCCATGAAGGCTTATAAAAAGATATTTTTTATTTGATGGATTTATCAATATTTAATCCCTTTGTTGTATGGAAAATTATAAAAGGAAAATCATGCAATTTTAGTCATTACAGAAGTCCACTCCTCCGAGCAAAGGCGGTCAATTTGTAGAAATACCTCTACGTCTTCAATCTAAATCCAGTGGACACTTTCCAAAAGCTTAACCCCCTTTAGAAAAATAACAAAAACCCACAAAACCTTGTAAAGTCTGCACAGCCAAAAAACAAAGGTCAGAAACCCGGTATATATGCATAGCATGTAATGTGGCGTTGCATGTGGATGAGTGTTTTGAGCAGTAACACACTGTTCAGAACTATGCAAATTAATGAGGTGAAGTGTTTTTATCGTAAATATGTAAATAAACTGAAGAAAGTTTAAAATATGTAAATAAACTGCAAAGAGAACATTTTTATTGTTTGTCATGTCCTAATGTGAATAGCCTTTGCTGCTCTAAACATTCTGCTTATCTCCACTTTGGTAAGAATTAAAAATTAGTTTTCACTCCATATACTAATGTTGTGGCATGTTTAAGTTTATTTATGAATAAATACAAACTATTTTGAATGGTAGTTTTTTATATAGGGCATGTAAATAAGAGTGTTAAGTTTTAGTATACTAAACAATGTGTAGACTGATTTTTTTTAAATCGCAAAAATTGTTATTTCACGTTTTAAAAATATTTGATATAGCAAAATTAACATTTGTGCCCTATTTTTGCATAAAAGTACGTTTAATTTATAAAATAAATTAGTTTTTAAACGGCGTAAATAATTTTCAATGTAGAAAAAAAATATTTGCTTTAAAAATTTATGTTTCAAAATATATAATTGTAAAATTGTTTATTAAAAATAAAAAAAGTTTTTTCTTAAATAAATTGTAAAGGTGTCTATATCAAAGTCAGTGTAAATCTGAACAATGTAGTAACAGTTTTTATGTAAATATGTTAATATTCAGTATTTGTACCGTTGTTTATCTAAAACACTACAATTCGTGTAATATTTGCTGGCCTAACAGGGCCCAGCACCGACAGATATGGGAGGGATAGCAATGGGTTAATAGGTTTTTAGAGGTTATTAAAACCATTTCAGTGGATTTAGTGACTATTAATGAATAATAACCAAAGCGAGAAAAAATCTCACCACGCGAGCAACTACGCAACATTCCGATACGCGAGCGATCGCGGGTTAAGTGTGAACACGCACTACAGCGGCCGCGGCCACGGCCACGACCGCGACCAGCGACCAGTGTCAGCGACCAACACGGCGGCTGGCCGCGCGGCCAGTAGTTCTCCTTGTCTGCTCTGGCCGCTGTGTCCCAGTTGCGTTAATGGACGTCGAAGAGATAGCCGTAACAGTGCATGTGTACAGGCACTACATTAAACGTAGAAGAAGGAGGTATTGGATAAACCCTATGCTGCAATCAAGGCCTACAAGAGGACAGTTTTTTACATTCTTTTATGAGTTACGGCTATATGAAGAGAAATTTTTCAACTATACAAGAATGTCTGTTGCTAGTTTTGATCAGCTACTCAACAAGATTGCAGATAGTATAAGGGGAACAGACACATCAATGCGGCCATGCATAGGAGTTGAAGAAAAACTACTGGTTACATTAAGGTATGTTTATTTATATTAATTAATACAAATTAATGATTATGTAATAAAACAAATGACAAAACCAAGAGATAATCATTACACAAAAACTATGTAGTAAATCCAAACTGAAGTGTGATTGTTTATTCAGTTGCATCGAAACATGTGAATATTGGAGACTCAGCACTGTTTATGTCACCTCCACTGTATTCACTAGATGCTCCAGATGATAATGGGGTTGAAGTGTGTTGGCGGGAAGGATATCCATATGGGGTTGTGGAGTAGCCTGGAGCGAATTGAGCGTTACTGCCCGAGTGAGACGGGTACTGGTAATTTTGATTTTGTGCGTACCCTGTATATGAAGTAAATCTGAAACTAGAGACATGAGGAACAACCTGTCCTCATCAGATGTCAGTTCAATTTCACGGTTACGCCGTTCCTCAGCCGAATCTTTGACTATTTTTACCAATTGTTGTCCCACTTCGTCTTTAGGTTTACGTTTTTTTGCTAAAACCCGCGTTTCATACGGCCCGGTTGGATCTGGGTTCACGGCAGGGGCTTCAATGTCTAAATGTAAAAGATCTGTATTATCCGGATCCTGACGATCAACATTTGAATGTGTGTTTGTGGGGGATTGTTGGTGTTTAAAAATGTAAGTGTATTATAAAACACGTAAGGTGTTTTCCTCTCAGCAGCCGAACCACTTTTTACTCCACTCAGCCTCCGCTTCTCTCTGGCGTATGAATCTTTGATGTTCTTCCACTTCTTCTGAATTTTCAAAATTGAAACAATAAAACTTTTAAACTATACGGTTCAAAATTGAAAGTAGCAGCCCAACGTTAAGGGAGCTCCCCTCCCCTCTATACTCTGTCGCTACTCAAGGCCAACTGTTGGCGGCTCTCGGTGCAACAGAAGTCTCGCTCGAAAGAAGCTCGATTAATCGAAGTTCACTGAATAATGAAAAAAATGTGTTTAATACCTCTTTAAAAAACGCGTTTTACAAAATCAGCAAAAAATATTTTTCTTAGAAAATTGCTTAAAAATAAATTTTTAAATTATAAAAAAACACTTCGATTTTTCCAATTTTGTAAATTAACCATTTAGAAGTGGGGGCCAAAGCAGCTGGTGCTTTCAATTTAATCCATTGCGAAATTTGAAATTAAAAATTACCAAGCAGAGATCAACACGTAGGTGTTCAATATTTTTTATTGCCACATTTTGTAGCATTGATTTTTACATAAAATAACTGTATATGTATTTTTTTCAAGGTATCTCGCCACTGGAAATTCATTTGTGGACTTGCACCATTCCTATCGACTTGGAGCTACTACCACAAAAGAGATTGTTGCAAGAGTTTGCTCAGCGTTATGGAATGTTCTCAAAAATGAATGCCTACCCGAACCTTCCAAAGATGACTGGTTGAGAATTGCTTCAGAATTTGAAAACCGAGCAAACTTTCCAAATTGTTTAGGCGCGGTTGACGGAAAGCATATAAGGATTGTGAAACCCCCAAATAGTGCATCATTGTATTTCAACTACAAACATTACTTTTCCATCGTCCTTATGGCAGTGACAGATGCTGACTATAAATTTGTTTTTATAGATGTTGGCTCTTACGGAAAGTGTGGAGACTCTACAATATTCCAACAATCTGCATTACACCAAAGAATACTTGCTGATACCATTGATCTCCCAGAGGACAGAGCGATTTCAAGTTCGTCGTCTACACCCATCCCTTTTGTGTTTCTTGCCGACGACGCCTTCTCATTGTCACACAGAGTGTTGTGCCCTTTCATTGGAAAACAGCTCAATGACACTAAAAGGACATTTAATTATCGCCACTGTCGAGCCAGACGATATGTTGAGTGTACGTTTGGCATACTAGCCAATAAATGGCGCATATTTCACAGGCCTTTGAATGTGGATGTTGATTTGGCTATAGACATTGTTAAAGCGTGTTGTATTTTGCACAATTATGTACGAAGTAGGGATGGTTTACAGTTTGTGGACAGATTGTACAAATTCCCAACTGACAACGATGACTCTGAAAGTACACATCGCAATCGTCAGTACAACTCAAACACAAGAAACATCCTAGTTGAATATTTTGTCAATGAAGGAGCAGTGCCGTGGCAAAAGAACTATCTGTGAGAAGGACAGTCTCATCGCAAAACTACTTCTATGTCACTCAAGAGCAGTGGAAATTAACTAATATTATTACATTTGAATAGGCACAATGTTAAGTTGTTTTAGTGATGTGTAATAAATTAAAAATTTACTTACATAGTTTATTTTTTTCAGTTGTGTTGGAGCACCCACTGCCCCCAAACAAAAGAGTAACTTCCTCCCACATCTTCTTCTTTATGTTTTTGTTACTATACTCGTCTAATAATTTATTCCACAAAGATGGCCTTTCTTTAATAGCTAAAATGAACCTTTCGGTATCAAATTCAACCTCAGCCATTTCAAATCTAAAACTTAACCTCAAACAAGACTCACCTCGACTGTATCTGGCCGCGCACTGGTCGCTTGACAGTGCGCGTTGTCTCATCTAACTGCGTGTTTTCATTGGCCGCGTAAAAACATGTGGCCGCGGCGGCCAAGACAGAAAATTTTGGTCGCGGCGGCCAGGTGGCCGCGTCGTGGCCGCAACCGCTTGGTGCGTGTTGTTACATTGTTCTTGATGTTAAACTGACCGCGAGCGGCTGGCCGCTGTCGTGGCCGTGGCCGTGGCCGCGGCCGCTGTAGTGCGTGTTAGCCCTAAAGGTCATGTCACACTGCCATGGCGTCGCGTCCGTCCATCTGCGGATGGATTTTTAAAATAATCGCTAAAGCCCGTTTCACACCGCGGTCACACTGTCACGTTACGTAACGTGACAGATTTTTCAAAAGATCTGTTTCCATAGTTTTAAATGGTGTAATTCATACCGACCTCGCAGAACCTCACAGACGTCGACAGACGAATCTGCGGAATCGCTCCGAGAGTGATCTTTTCAAAACATCTGTCGACGTCTGAGGCCTCGCGCATGGGCACTGGCTCGCTACCCCGCCGCGCGCATGACCAGACCTGTTGCGCAGTTTCGTGCTGTAACTCTTTACAAGAAGCTGGAGTGCTATTTTTGTTATTTATTATGGAACAGTTAATTGAAGCCGTCAGAACGCGTCCACAGCTGTGGAATACAGATTTGGAGGAGTATACTGTAATGGGGTAAAATACACAGCATGGGGTAAAATAGCAGAGCAACTGGAACAAAATAGTAAGTAGTTCTTAATTGTACTTTTTCAAGCTTAAACACTTTCAAAATAACCATTCATAATTGAGTATAGTTGAATAATATTGACAACATAAATGTGTGGTGTTAATATCTATTTCACTGGTTTTAACCCTAGATTACTTATACCTCGTCAGAATGACGCGCTATTTGCAAAACGAAAACATCTGACGAGTGGGAAGTCCGCGCGCACTTCCCTTCCCCCTACCTTCCCCACTCCATCAGCCGATGTTAGTTGCGTAATGTCGCCGCTAAAACACTTACGTGTCTTTCTGTGCTGGAGCCTGCTTCGTCAGATTGTCGATACATAAGTAATAGTGTTACTTTATTTTAATTCTATTCTATTTGTGTATATTTAGTTCTTTACGTAAACAATTCAATTTTGTGTGGTGTTGAGTGATAGCTCAGTGATTCTTTGGTGTGTGGTCTTTATTTACATGTTAGGATAGAAAATGGCCGATGAATATGAACGTCGAAATGCTGAAATTAGACGATATATTGACGAGACTATGGATTTATCTAGTGATGAAGAGTGTGATGAACGTCCTTCTACCTCACGTAGCCACGTAAATGAAAGCGAAGACGAAGATATATTGGAACAGAATTACAATGAAGATACAGATTCTGAAGCGGACGATACTGATGTAGACCAGACTTAATATCCAGGAGATGCAAGTGAGTCGTCAGACAGTGATACTGAAGTTCGGCAGTGTAGGAAGATAAGACGCCGGAGTGCACCTCCGCGTAATGACGCTCCTTCTAATCCTAACCCTCCACTTGATGCCGACCGTCCACCGGAAGCCGACCCTCCACCTAAACTTGATCCCCCACTTGATGCCGATCCACCACTTGATGCCCACCCACCACCTCATGTTGTCCCACCACCTATTGCTGATCATGCAGCTAATGAACGTGATAGAGTCACACCTGGGCGTGCACCTGATACAGGTCTCTGGATCCCACAATCTCGATTCATTCATGTTAATAACAATCATTTATGGAACACATGCCCTAGTCCCATCAATATGCGCACCCCGAGAAGAAACATTGTACAGAGTGGGCCAGATAAAACCGGTCCCGAGAGGCGTAGGCGCGCCGATCTACAGCATGGACGGGACATTGACCTTTCCCCTTCCACTACTGTCTGCCGTCCGTTCCTGTCCTGTCTATCTGTCCACGTCAGTGTAGCTTGAGTGTTTGACCGAGCAGTGTGGATCCATGCCGTATTCAATAGAACAGCGTGTTTTCATAGTGGAGGAATATGTTCGTACAACTTCAATAATGTCGGTCCGTGAAAAAGTTTTTCTTGAGAAGTATCCTGAAGGTCGAGTTCCTGCTAAATCAACCATTCAGGATTTAATTAAAAAGTGGCGTACAACTGGCAATGTGTCCAATATGAAGAGAAACAAACAACCAACTGTACGAACACCAGAAGCTGTGGCCAATGTACAGACCATTATTGGAAGGAGTCCTTCAAAGTCAACACGACGATTATCGCAACAAGTCGGAATTTCTCGAACATCTTGTCGGCGTATACTGCATGGATTAAAAATGCATGCCTATCGTGTGAGTGTTGTTTCAGGAATTGAAAGAGGTTGATTTGGCTTAGACGTGTACGTCGTTACTGTCAATGGGTTCTTCAAGAAATTGCAAGAAGATAACGTGGATCCATTTTTATTCATTTTCTACAGACGAAGCATGGTTCCACTTATCAGGGTATGTAAATTCTCAAAATACGCGGTATTGGGCAACACACAATCCTCATGTAACCCATGAGAAACCATTGCATGACTTTAAAAATTGGTGTTTGGTGCGCAATGTCTGGTCGCCGGATCATTGGACCAATATTCTTCGAGGAGACAGTTAATACAGACGTTTTATCTACGGATCTATGAAGAATTTGTTACACAACTGAATCCAGAAGAAGTGTCATATGGTACCATATGCATCCAACAAGATGGGGGCAACCTGTCACACTTCTGATCGATCTCTCGCTCGAATCCACAGTGATTTTACTAAAGAGAGAACCATCAGTAAAGACTTGTGGCCAGCCAGATCGCCCGACCTATCGCCTTGCGATTTTTATCTCTGGGGCCGTCTCAAAGGTAAATGTCTATCACAACAAACCCACGGACTTTAGAAGAAGATTGAAGCAAAACATACGACAAGAAATTGGTCAACATTCCAGTTAGAAGAATTGCAGACTGTTTTCCTGAACATGATTTCGCCGTGCTGAAATTTGCATACAAGTTGGTGGCTCCCATTTTTGAACAGAGACTGTAAATCCTTAAATGTACATGTTGTAAAATAGACAAAATAAAATTTCATTTTACTTAATATTATGTATTTTTTTTATTTCGCCTAGTCACTTTTTCAGTTTCCTGTACGCATTGTATGAGTATTACGTAAACTCGCCTCGGGACCGGTTTTATCTGGCCCACCTCTGTAGTTACAAAGCGGGATGTTGTGGGAGCTGCGAGAGAATCACTCCGACCCCTATCATGTTTCCTTCATAAGTTTGATGAAATAATCCTCAACAGTGTTGTTGCAAACACCAATGATGAAATGATTCGTCTCAGAAATTTCTGTTCAAAGAATACAATAAACACACTACAACCATTAGACCTTTAAGAGCTGAAAGCGTTTATTGGACTTTTGGTGAATTCAACATGGAGTAAAGACAACCACCTAGCTGTAAAGGGTCAATTACACGTGGCGAGTTTACTAGCTACTAGCCGGCTAGTTAGAAGCCGGCGAGTGCGCTAGTTAACGATTACACGTAGCTTCCCACTCGTTCACTCTCCAACTAGTTGCAGAGTAGAGAACTGCGTGTTGTTGAAGTGTTTTTAGTCATCTAAAATTTGTATAGTGTTTGTGATTTGTGAAAATGAAGTGGAATGGAAATGATATAGTTGTGTTTCTTGAAGTATACCGCAAATATCCTTTGTTGCGGAACATTATGCACAAAGATTATACTAACAAAACACTGAAGGAGGACAATATGAAACGTCTAATGAGTGAACTTGAAGAACATAACTTATTAGGGGGAATAGATTTAAAACAAGTTAAGGCAAAAATAAAGTCAATCAAAGATGTATACAGGCAGGAACTACAGAAAATAGAAAGAAGTAAAAAAGTGGCTGTGGTACTGAAGAAGTGTATACGCCAAAGCTGAGTTGGTTTAATGACGCAAGTTACTTGAATGAGGTGTCATCAACAAGAAAGAGCACATCAAATATGGTAAGTAAAAAATTTATTAACAAGTAGTAAATAATTAAAGTACAGTGGAACATGGAAAATTCGAAGTTTTGGCGTGTCTAATTAAGGTATAAATTAGCGTCTGAAAATAAATGTGTATTAATCGGAAAATATGTAAGTTGACAAATGTTACTATTTGGCCCATGGCCACTTCTACACTTAAAACACATTAATTCCGACTTTCTCCCATTGCCAGGGGAGTGTATTTTCTTCAGTAAAGTATTTCACGTATTTCTTCCTAATTCCCTCAGCAATCTTACTGTAGTTATTGCTGCTTAGTTTAGCCACAGGTTGCAGAGCAGTGGGACTTTCCCTCCAAAGCCCAGGTGTTACATTGCCAGTATTGAAATCCTCTCGGTCCACTGCTTGTTGTGGCATGTAGTTGCCTGGAGCAGTCTTTCTCAGCCAGTTATGCAGACTGCAAGCAGCAACAATAACTCTATCAACAGTATCAACTTTTACCTCAATTGGCCTCGAAAACACTCGGAATCGCCAGGCTAGTATGCCGAAAGCATTCTCCGAAACTCGCCTGACACGAGAAAGACGATAATTAAATATTTTTTCTCCGTCACTGAGCCCAACTTTGCTGTAAGGTTTCATGAGATCTGGTCTTACACTGGCAACGTTAAACACTCCTCAGTAGGGTGGTTCATACAGAAGGTTACTGGTTGGCTGTCTGTATGTGGTTGATACTGGCACCGTTAAATATTCCTCAGTAGGGTGGTTCATACAGAAGGTTACTGTCTCGCTGTCTGTATGTGGTTGACACTGGAACCGTTAAATATTCCTCAGTAGGGTGGTTCTTACAGAAGGTTACTGTCTCGCTGTCTGTAGGTGGTTGATACTGGCACCGTTAAATATTCCTCAGTAGGGTGGTTCTTACAGAAGGTTACTGACTCGCTGTCTGTATGTGGTTGACACTGGCACCGTTAAATATTCCTCAGTAGGGTGGTTCATACAGAAGGTTACTGACTCGCTGTCTGTAGGTGGTTGACACTGGCAACTTTAAACACTCCTCAGTAGGGTGGTTCATACAGAAGGTTACTGTCTCGCTGTCTGTAGGTGGTTGATACTGGCACCGTTAAATATTCCTCAGTAGGGTGGTTCTTACAGAAGGTTACTGACTCGCTGTCTGTATGTGGTTGACACTGGCACCGTTAAATATTCCTCAGTAGGGTGGTTAATACAGAAGGTTACTGTCTCGCTGTCTGTATGTGGTTGACACTGGCACCGTTAAATATTCCTCAGTAGGGTGGTTCATACAGAAGGTTACTGTCTCGCTGTCTGTATGTGGTTGACACAGGCACCGTTAAATATTCCTCAGTAGGGTGGTTAAGCAGATCGTCTCCGATAATAACAGAGCTCTCCGGAAATTCAATTGTTTTACTTTCGATTGCAATGTTTAGAGTACTGTCTTTAAATATTGCACTGTCACTCGCTCGGCTATTTCCTCCTACATCAATAAAGGTGAAGCAGTAATCGGCATCAACCATAGCAAACAATATAACACTATATGTTTTTTTTGTAGTTGAAGTACACTGAACCGGAAAGAGGAGGTTTTTTAACGACAATGTGTTTACCATCTATAGCACCGACACATCCAGGGAAGTTCCAGCGCTGAAAGAATAACTTCTCGATTTCTTTCCATTCACATTCTGTTTTAGGAACCTGCAAAGAAAAAATTTGTATTAAAACTTGTAATATTAAATGTAAAATATTCATAAAGTATTATTAACTGTTGTTCTTTTGCAGTATCTGTCAAACAAAAGTATCCAATCGATACCAGATGAGGAGACTGAAGGCGTGGCAATTGAGTCAGATGCAGCCCACACTGATTACAACTCCACTGGAAACATCATCAAGGCTCACTCGTCTACAGCTATGGGCCCACCAGAGCATCCAAAGAAAAGGTACAGAAAAACCCCACAACCAGATCCTCCCAGGACTGACATATCACAGGCAATTCAGAAACTTGACAAAATTGCACACAATGTAACTGAGGATAAGCAATATGAGCAGTTCGGTAGATATGTTGCTGCAGAACTCCGACAGCTGCCTAAACGAGAAGCAATTTTGCTGCAACAAGAAATTCAAGGTTGTATAACCCGTTCAAAGCTTTCTCTATTGGATAACAAACAAGAATTTCACGACTTCACATTTATGCAATCTCCAAATGTTAATGCACTTACTTCGACAACTACCTCTTCAAACGAAGAAGAAGATGTATTACAAACAGCCATGATAAATACGTTTGGAAAATTGAATTAATAAGAACTATGAATACAAATGTACTTACATAAAATCAATTATTTTACAGTGTTTGTAAACCTTATAGATACTTGTTAATCAATAGAACTATGTTATAATACAAATTTAATTACATGAAATAAATTATTTTTCATTGTTTGTAAAGCGTAGATAATTTATTAACACTCACCTCAATGAATGGTCGAAGGACGCAACAAATCGCTGTAAGTACGTAGGGTATAAACTGTGATATCGTTGATTCCGGAACTCTAAACAGGTACTCTAAAGATTTAAATGAATCTCCAGTGGCTAAATATCGTAACGTTATTTCCAGTTTTGTGGCTACTGGGATTGCCCTCCTCATTACCGTGTCCCTTTTTTCAGCATTCCATCCACCATACCCAGCAATACATCGAACTGTGCACTGGTAATTCTTAAAATATTTCTATATGCTGTAGCATCTTCGTCTTTCAGCTCCCTTAATAATGTACTTGATGCACCATAACTTTCCCGTCTTCGTATCCACGGTTTCACCCACACACCTCTCCGACGACGTTTCGTTCTCTCATTTTCTCTACGTATTAAATCTGCTTTTAATATAGTTGACAAAGCAACAACTCCGGCTACAACAAAATCCTCCGACATTTTCACCAAAACTGGCTTGTCACTTGCTGCTTTTTGACTAGCAAGCACTATTTACACACGGCTAGTTTACTAGCTACCTCGCTCAAACGCCGGCGAGTAGCGATTAAAGTAGACCGGTCTTCAACTTTTTCGCCAGCTTCTTTACTAGCCGGCCACTAGCAAACAAGCTTGCTAGTTGGTGATTACACGGAGCTAGTTTACTATCAACTAGCGAACTAGCCGGCTAGTAGCTAGTAATCTCGCCACGTGTAATTGACCCTTAAGGGAGATTTTCGACAGTGAATGGAGTGGTTTTTGCTACAAATGTGTAATGACTAGTGATCGATTTGAATTTATTCTGCTTTGTCTTCGATCTGACAACAAAACAACACGTGATGAGCGGAAAATGATAGACCCTTTCGCACATATAAGAGAGTTATGGGAATCTTTCCTGGCCTTTAGGGGAAATTGCCCTTTTAGGATGTACATACCTAACAAACCCGTAAAATATGGGTTAAAGATTGTGCTTTGCTGCGATACAACAACCAACTATATGGTTGATGGAGAACCTTATGTGGGGAAGAAAACGCCAACCGGAGGACAACCTGTAGCAGATTATTTTGAAAATAAAGTGACCAGAAGCATCCATGGATCAAATGAACCAGCAGTTTGAAGAAGGGAACAAGCGCCAAAAAAATCAAAATTCAGGTTATTAATGAAAATGCTTCTACTCTCCAACTATATGGTTGATGGAGAACCTTATGTGGGGAAGAAAACGCCAACCGTAGGACAACCTGTAGCAGATTATTTTGTAAATAAAGTGACCAGAAGCATCCATGTATCAAATGAACCAGCAGTTTGAAGAAGGGAACAAGCGCCAAAAAATCAAAATTCAGGTTATTAATGAAAATGCTTCTACTCTATATGTCCTTCAAATCATACTGCAGAAGAAAGCAACAAATACCACTTCAACATAGGTTTATTTGGCGACTGAAATATCTGTAATTTTGAAGAAGGCAACAAAGTCAGGCTTTGTTCCCTCCTTCAAACTGATACCTAGTACCTCCACAAGCAGCGCTGTGAACGCGAGGAGCGCTCTGCAGTACAGCTACAGCTGATTTTTGGTTGTTTTCTTGTTTTGGTTCTGGTTATTATCTAAACCGTTCTGTGTTGTTAACCTTAAATCCGTGTTTCTGTTAGTGTATAGTCAACATTATTGTATTTGATGGAATACCTACGTGATTGTATATACTTGTGATTGTTTTCTTGTTATACAGTAGGACCTTGATTATATCGAACCTCAATATATCAAATTCCTCGATAAATCGAAGTTTTGTCATTCCCCTTGAATGTCCCATTTACTTCAATGCTAATTTTACCTCTACATAATATCGAAGATTTCAAGTAAATAACCTCAATATATCGAATTTTCGCCAATAATTTTGCCTATTTTTTACCTCTATATATCGAAGTTTTCTTATAATTACCTCAACATATAGAAGTTTCAGTTTATCAACGAAACGAACTTTAGTACTGTATTGTCGTGTTGTGCAAACGAACAACCATCAAAGTAGAGTAGGTACCGTATTTTTCATGTCGAGACTTGAAACCCCCACCACCGACACTCCTTTGTTTTCTGTAGACGCTAGTGGTGGATCACCACTCCACCCTCAGTTTAATTTGGACGTTACCGCGATTAGTGCGAGTT
Source organism: Homalodisca vitripennis (assembly GCF_021130785.1). Taxonomy (NCBI): domain Eukaryota; kingdom Metazoa; phylum Arthropoda; class Insecta; order Hemiptera; family Cicadellidae; genus Homalodisca; species Homalodisca vitripennis. The sequence goes on from NW_025776316.1 coordinate 68,124, forward strand.
GAGGTTATCTTAGTGAATTATTGTGCGTGGCAGATTTTCAACTGTGATACTGTTTTGTTTAAAAGTGCGATGGCAAAACGGAAAACTTTATCTTATCAAGATAAAGTTAAACTTATAGAGACTGTGGACGCCGGGAATAAGAAAAAAAGTGACATTGCAAAGGAGTTTGGTATACCAGCGAATACTCTCTCGACCTTATTGAAAAATAGAGAAAAATATGAACGCCAAGGAACTTCGTGCAAGAGAATAAAAGGACCCGAATTCAAGGACGTAGATGAAAGTGTTTATCAGTGGTTAAAACAGTGTCTTGATAAAAACCTTCCTGTAAGTGGCCCAATTTTAAAAGAAAAAGCAGCACAGTTTGCTGCGCAATTAAATAAACATGACTTTCGAGCAAGCAACGGTTGGTTCCAAAACTTTAAAAAAAGAAATGAAGTGATTTTCAAAAAGGTGACTGGCGAAAGTGCGAGTGTCGATGACAATGTTTGCACAGAATGGTCGCAAAAACTGCCTGATCTTGTCAAAGGATACAAACCTGACGATATTTTTAATGCCGACGAAACAGGTCTTTTTTACCAGTGTCTTCCTGACAAAACTTTAACTTTTAAAGGTGACACTTGCCACGGAGGTAAGAATAGTAAACAAAGAGTTACATTGCTGCTTGGAACAAATCAAATTGGCACCGTGAAGCTTAAACCATTGATGATAGGAAAATCTAAAAATCCAAGGTGTTTCAAAGGGGTTCAAAGCTTTCCAATGGACTACACATCAAACAAAAAGTCATGGATGAACTCAGGGGTTTTTGAGAAATGGCTAACGGACTTGGACAGACAAATGAAGAAAAAGAAGAAAAAAATACTCTTGTTTATTGACAACGCTACTGCTCACGGTGACATCCTAAAAATGAAAAACATAAAAATCGAGTTCTTACCTCCAAACACCACATCCAAGCTACAGCCATTGGATCAAGGAATAATTAAGAACTTTAAAGTTCATTACCGGAAGGAAGTTGTACGCCTCTTCCTTCGTGACCTCGAGGACAAGAACCCTACAAAAATAAGCATACTTGATGCAATGTGGATGGCTTCTAAGGCGTGGAACAATGTTACCGAAAATACTATAAAGAACTGCTTCAAGAAAAGTGGTTTTAAACAGCAAGTTGACGAAGAAGAGGAAAGTGTTGTAGAAGACTGTTCAATTGTTGAAACGGATAACGGTGAACTTGCTAGTCCTGTACTGTGGAGACAAGTGACTCAGGCCCTTACTTTGGAAGGGCTGTCTTTCGAAGACTTTGTGGCCGTCGATGACGAGCTTGCTACTTGCGGCCAATTAAGCGATGCAGACATTATTGCATCCGTTTCCAAGGACACGAGTGTAGAAGACAGTGTAGTCGAGGACGGCGAGGATGATGACGACAACGAAGTCGAAACGCCTGACCCCACCCTTCGCGATGCCCGGTGTGCCATCAACACGTTGCGAAGTTTCCTCCAAAAGAAGACGTCTATGGATGACAAAATAATCCAGTCTTTATCCATTTTAGACGACGCGTTGGACAAAGTGACTTTCACAGGTAGACAAAGTACAATTTCAGATTTTTTTTAACAACAGTAAATAAGTTTTGCAAACTCTTTATAACATGTATGTAAGCCTACATTACAGTAGCATTTTAAACATTTAAAATACAGTACAGTAGAACCGTATTTCAGACTTGTGTATTTATACTGTACAACATAACTTTTTAAGACGTTACAGTATTTCATATTCATATTTATGTAATAATATTACTCTATACGTTTAGTTAAAAAATAAATAAATTTAAATTGTTGTATGGTGTACTTGTTATAATTTCTTATTCACATTTCCCGATAAAGTAATGTACGATTCTTAATTGTACTGTATTATTGTAGTGGGTGTGGACCTCTATATATCGAAGTCTGTCAGAGTTAACCTTGATATAATGAATAATACAACAACAGTTGTAAACCTCTATATATCGAAGTCTGCCCCAAACAGCCTTGATATATCGAACCTCATTATATCGAAATTCTTGATATATCGAAGTTTTGTAAATCCTCTAGAGGTTCGATATATCAAGGTCCTACTGTACTTTATATCCAAACAGTTGTGTGTTGTTAACCTAAAATCCGTGTTTCTAAACAGTTGTGTGTTGGTATCCTAAAAACTGTGCATTTGTTTTGACCCTTATTACCCTTACAGTATTTCGATTGTTATTTTACCACCTAAATAACTTGTTTTCGCCATATTACAATTACAATGACCGAAAGTGAAAGTGATGTTGAGTTAACACCCAGAAAGAGAAAAAAGGGAATTAGGCATCCAGAAACATACCGTTTTGTAGTTCAGAAAAACAAGAGACTTAGTGGCGAAGAGTACGTAAGTATTAGATATTAACCTTGTATGAGCTGTTTTGTGAGAAACATCCAAGCCTCTCGTCTAAAGTAAAATATGATTTTTTTAGAAATCATTTCAATGAAAACCATAACTTAAGGTTTGGTCGACCTCAAATCGATGTATGTAAGGTAAACCACCCAAATAACGTGACCTTAAGGGTACATCATGGCAGTTTTATAATAATATAATTTCATAAATAGCTTTAAGAACAAATACTTACTTATATTTTGATATGCCAATATATTTTACACACATAAATAACAGTTTCAAGGGCTAAAACATATGCTAACTACTGAAAATTGCATTAATAATGCATGACAATAATGAACAGCTGAAGCCTTAACTCCGTGACTGTTGACAAATAGTCCGTGATTTTTTTGGCCTAATTCCGTGACAGGTTAAAATCCTCCCTTTTGGTCCAACATTTACAAATTATTGCTTCCATTAACCCTCTGAAGCATGAATGACGACACAGACGTTTATTTATACCGCTTGAGAACTGATAAAGTTTTCATTGTTATTGCTTGGAAACTAAAAGTTATTTATACAAACGTAACTTGCAGCAATTGATTACTCATGTATAACAATTTATTTTACGTAGTTACGTTCGTAATATTACACGTTGTCAGCTAAAATAATATATCCTAAGGTCGCACGGCACACAGCTTATCGACAATGCAGCTGGTGACTCATCAGCTCAACTCAAAAGTTGATTAGATTTTCGTAAATTATTTGGAAGTGTAAAAATTTTAGTCTCTCATTTTCATATATACAATTCAGTTTATTTAGAGATTAAATGTTTGGAAGGTTACAATCATATTACAAAAAGTAAATAATCAAGAAAGAAAGTATAAAGCATAATTCCTATAATTGTGTACAATTATATTTTCTAAAGTATTTTTGGGGATTCTTGGTTTTGATGACAGAAGCAAATACCTAACTAAACATTCTTATCTGGATTATTCTTGCCATCCTATCAGGTAGTGATAACTAAACATTCTTATCAGTCCAGTAAACACTGATATCCTGTGCGTCTTGTCCATGAAACTCTCTCCACTAATTAAGTGATTACAAAGAAAGATAATCTTAATTCTACAAGTTACATAAAATAATACGCTTTTTATTTAAAATATTTCTTAATTACTTACGTTAACATCTCATTATTCCAACACTTTGAAAATTTCATGCTTATAATTTATTTCGAACAGATGCTAATTAATTACAATGATGACCAACAAAGGTAATCTTACTTCTACAAGAAGTTACACCTAAATAATACGTTATTTACCACTAAAATACATCTCAATAACATTAATACATTAACAGTTTATTAATGTAACACTTTGAGAATCTCATTAATATAATTTATTTTCGAGAGCCAGTTTTTTAAAGTGTTGTACATTGTTAACATTATTTCATATAACTTATTTCTAATAAATGAAGTAAATCATAGCGTAAGAAAAACGAAAGTTTAAGAGTTTTGTGTTTATTTTAAGTCTTCAAAAGATAGGTAACCCCACCTATCAAATGTAGGCTCACGAAGATACTGTACTATCTCATCAAGGGGGACAGTGTCTACGTCATCCTTTGTCGGCCATATAAATTTTCCCGATTCCATCTTCTTTTCCAAAAATTTAATTTTTCCTGTCCTATCTTCTTTATTTATTGACATTATTTGCCCTACAAACAACTTCTTATTTCTCCATAAATCATACGGAACATCAACCCACTGGCTTGGCTGAAGCTCGTTAACATTAAGGTTTATGGGGTCTGGAAGTTCTAACTGGGCCGAGTTGTCGTCAGGTTCATCCTCCTCATTTTCCATATCCTCCTTTTCTGAAACTTTTCGTTTGCATTTCGTTTCTTTCTGCTCTCTGCTTTCATTTTTTATTTTGGCTTTCGCCTCCCTCAAAAGTTTCTTCTTCCTTTCCTTTTCCTCTGCGGCTACTTTCTTATCTTCTTCTTTTTTCTTATAATATTCTTTCCATTCCTCTGATGTTATAGCACTAGGAAGCTTAATTCTTTTAACATATTTCTTAGATTTCTGGGTCTCTCCTGGCCAAAACAGTGCTCTTTTAAAAGGAGAGGGCACCTTGCTCTTTAGTTCTGCTACGGTTAAATTGGACTTTGGAGTAGAGTTTGTATGTGTAGTTATCAAGGGCGTTTGCGTAGGCACACTACTACTAGTAGTCGGTTGTTCAGTGGGAGTTGGAATGGGTGAGGGAGTCATACAGTCCAAAGAAGGTGAAGTAGGGATTTTTCTAGACAAAGGTTTTGAAGCAAAATTTGGAACACTAATTGAAGGAGTAGGATCTTTGGTAGTCGAAGTAAGAAGGTCGTTTGTCGTTGAAGTTGAAATTTTGTTGGGGGTAGTAAGGCCAGTAGGGGGACGAAGTGTTTGATCTAAATTAGGTATTTCAAATTGAATATCAAGTAGACTATCTGTTGGATAATCTACAGGTAAGTCCAGTTCTATGGGGAATTCATTAATTCCCGAGAGATCAAATATGTTGGTTAAACTTAGTTCTTCGTTTTGGTTTGTGTCACTTTGCACCACATCACTCTGACCAATAGCTATCACTTTTACTCCGCATTCCGCATTGTTAACAACTGTTGTAGCAATGCCTTCTGTTGGTGCTGTGTCCGCCAGGTTGTTATCAGTTCTTGTACTTGTTTTACTATTTTCTAGTGCCTCTCTGTAAGTCCTTACCTCCTCTTTTATCTCTGTCCACAAATCAAACAAACTTTCATCTCGTCTTTGGATTTCTCCTTTCTTAAAAAGCCCCAATTTCCCCTCTCCAATCTTTTCATCCAAGTAAAACAAATCACTCCGTAGAGCCAGCCACTGACTGTTGGACACAGCTTTTTGACTATCAAATCTTCTCTGTGATTTAATGACTTTAGAAAAGTCCACATCATCAGCATTAAGGGTTAAGAGACCTGTCGTGGAAAATCCATTGACGACAGTCTCCTTTTTTATACTCACATCAAGGACTCTTTTCAACGTTGGGGCAAAATCTTCTTTTTTTATTTTTTGGGTTCCGTTTTCGTACCTCCATTTTTGGACTTCCTTCTGCCAATGAGCCTTAACTGGATGAAAAACGGCAACATCCAGTGGCTGAAGCCTCCGTAAGGTAAGAATTTGTTATAAATAGAAATTGTCATGTTTTTGAAAAAACTATTTTCTCTGTTATTTATCAATATATTTAATTGAACATATGTACAAGTATTCAATATAAAATGTACTTCAAAATAAAAACAAATGTTACGATAAAAATATTCACATTCACTGCTAACGTCTCCGATCGGAGACTGTCGGTTATTGTTGCAACATATGGTCAGTTTGCCTCCAGCTCTTAAGTTGGAACGTTGTCAATAATTTTCTAGCGTGGCGTTACTAACCTAAAAGTGCTGTATTTGCTTCAGGAGCTAAATAGTTGAATTTTCAGTTAGTGTGCAGTACGTTTGGTTTAGTGATACATTATACGGTCTGTTATGCAATGGCGGGGTCAAGTAGACTTTCGGATGACGATTTACAAGGCCTTGTGTTTGCCAGTGAGTTAGAACCGAGTGAGTCGGAAATGTGTGGTGGTAGCGGCGGCGGCCATGACAGTGACCTTGGTGATGCGCAGCTCGACGCCCCGCCTGAAGTTGAGGGGGAAAGTGAGGAAGAGGGGGACATTGTTTACAATCCACAGTGGGCCCCCTTCATCATAGCAGGATTGCGAAACATACCTTTTAAAAGGTGAATGAGCTCTTGGTACCTGTACCAGGCGAAAACAAACCAATTGACTGGTTTGAGCTCCTGATTGATGATGTTTTGCAAAACATAGTTACGGCAACAAATGAGTATGCCTATCAGGTTGTCTTTGCACCAAATTTGAAGCGTAATTCTAGAATAAATAAGTGGAAGGATCTTACTATTGAAGAATGTAAGACATTTATTGGAATTATCTATCATATGGGGGCATTGTGAGGATGAATAGAGTAAGCGATTACTGGAAAACGAACAGGATGTTCAACTGTGATTTTATTAGGCAACAAATGAGCAGAGACAGATTTTTACTCATTTTGCGGTGTATTCATTTTAGTCGCAATGACCAGCAACATGAACAAGATGATGACGACCGTCTGTACAAAATTAGAATGCTAATAAACTATTTCAATGAATAAATGGAATCAGTGTATTATCTTGGTCGAGAACTTTCAATTGATGAAGGTACTGTACTCTGGAGAGGACGACTCAAATTCCGACAGTACATAAAAGGGAATAGGCACAAGTATGGAATAAAGTTATACTCGCTTTGTGATCCTGAAGGAGTGTGCCTTTCCTTTACAGTATTTTCTGGCAAAGGGGGAGAGTTAAGTGGTAGAGGACACGCAATCAAGGTTGTGAAGTATCTTATGCGAGGGAAACTTGGAGTTGGTCACTCACTGTTCATGGACAACTATTACAATAGTTTCCCTATGGCTTCCCAACTTCTTGCCAGAGATACATATTGTACTGGTACTTTGTTGCTAAATCGTAAGTACCTCCCCGCTGAAGTGAAGGCCAAAAAACTGAAAAGGGGAGAAAAAACAGAGTTTTGCGGAGGGAGTGATGGTTGCCAAGTGGTGCGACAAGCGCCAAGTAATGTACATATTAACACAGTTTGAAAACCACTGGGGAGTTTCTGTGAACAGACGGGGGCAACCTCGTGAAGAGCCACTCCCTATCATCCACTATAATGCCCACATGAAGGGAGTGCACCGTAGTGACCAGATGATGAGTTATTATGCAATGGAGCATAAATCTCTCAGATGGTACAAAAAGACATTTATCCACATGTTGCTTCTCATGATGATCAACGCATTCAAACTGCATTAATTTGCCCATTCTCGCAGAGGCAAAAGAATGAAACTGTATGACTTTCGAAATGCTGTCATCGAGAAGCTCTTGCCACCGCCCACTCCCGCCGAGCTTCCGCGTCCACGCCAACTATCAGCCGCTAGGCATGTACTTTCCAAACCAGAAGTACGAAGTAATGTTGGGGATCGATTCAAACGTAAGAGATGCAGGCGATGTGCCAAAGAAAAGAAAAAAAAAAACACTAACTGTTTTCGTTTGTGCCCAGTGCCCGGGTGAGCCAGGGCTTTGTGCACTTGCCTGCTTTGACAAGTGGCACAACCCATAAGAAAACTCAATGAAGGATGGTGGGAGAGATGTAAATAGTGTAAATAAAAATTATACTAGGATTTACTTTTGTAAAACAGGACCTTTTATGATAATAAAAACTGTTTTTGACTTTTTCCAAACATTTACTGCTATGTGCTGCCGTCTCCGATCGGAGACTTAACCAATGACGTCACATTTTCGAAGAATTTGGTGTCTGAACATTTTTTTATTGCTGTTTATGGAATTACCTCATGTTAAGGTATGTTTACTAATAAAAAAAATTTAGCATGCCTTGTGAGTTTTAATGTTTTTTCTAGCAGTGAATGTGTTACTAGTAATATTTTCGGTTAAACTCAAAATTTCAATTAAATTTATTTTTCTTTTTAGGTTTTAGTCATTTTTAAATATGCTAAAATATATAAATCTATAATAAAATATATTCAAGTGATGCAGTGGTTGTTTACAAATAAAACAAAACAAAAGTTATCGTTCTATCTTCAAAAGTGTGGTTTTTAGTTAATCATTTTAATACGTTTCATTTACAATAAACCTGTACCTAAAGTTATGAAAAGAAAAGATTATAATGTGTAGAAATCAAATGAATAGTTTATTATTGGAATTCGTATTTTCTTATTCCATATATTTTATTTAAATGTTCTTAATTTGGAAAAGCCACTCATTTGTTTTAATCATGTAAATTTATGTAAATGTTTACATATTTTAAAAGAAAGTTTTCTCACGTTAGTTCATGATCACATATTTATTGCGACACAACATAAATTGTAATGAATAATATTAAACATAAATGGTATGAAAGTCGTGTTCAATATGTCGGTTGATGATATCCATTGTTAATTAAAATTTTAATTAATATAATGAGATGCTATTACATAAATTTATGTAAATGTTTACATATTTTAAAAGAAAGTTTTCTCACTTTAATTCATGATCACATATTTATTGCGACACAACATAAATTGTAATGAATAATATTAAACATAAATGGTATGAAAGTCGTGTTCAATATGTCGGTTGATGATATCCATTGTTAATTAAAATTTTAATTAATATAATGAGATGCTATTACACAAATTTATGTAAATGTTTACATATTTTAAAAGAAAGTTTTCTCACGTTAGTTCATGAACACATATTTATTGCGACACAACATAAATTGTAATGAATAATATTAAACATAAATGGTATGAAAGTCGTGTTTAATATGTCGGTTGATGATATCCATTGTTAATTAAAAATTTTAATTAATATAATGAGATGCTATTACACAAATTTATGTAAATGTTTACATATTTTAAAAGAAAGTTTTCTCACGTTAATTCATGATCACATATTTATTGCGACACAACATAAATTGTAATGAATAATATTAAACATAAATGGTATGAAAGTCGTGTCCAATATGTCGGTTGATGATATCCATTGTTAATTAAAATTTTAATTAATATAATGAGATGCTATTACACATAAACTATGTGTTGGTTCATTTGAGGGTGTTGTATTGACAATCGAACCTATTATTTAAATCCTTTAACAAGAGCCCTTGCTCATAATACATTATAATATTTCACACCTTAATCTAAACAAAACCAACCTTACAAAAGTGATTCCGAAGGCCCCGTTGATATGGATACAGGTGGAGGGGACTTTTTGGGTGATCCAACCCCAGGTACTTCTTCAACAAAATCAAAAGGTAGGCCCACCAATTTTCCATGTTCCAAAAAACGAAAAACGCCATTCTATAAAAGTAAGAGGTTGAGCTCCACCAAAAAAAGTAAACCTAATAGGAAACAAACTAAACCCAACTGGAAAGAAGGTAAATTTGTAAACACAAACAGTTTCTGTAGAAATAAATACAACCTTAGGAAGTTCCTAATAACAAAACGCCATTGCAGTATTTCAACGACTACTTTTCAAATGATTTTTTTGAACAAACCGCTACTTTTACAAATATGTACAGTCTAAGTGAGTATGGTAAAGAGTTGAATACTGACGCTGCGGAGATCAAGAGACTTTTTGGAATGCACCTTATTGCAGGTTGCTTGAAATATCCTCGCTTGCGAATGTACTGGTCGGCAGGTTATAGTATCGAGGCTATACAAAAAGCAATGACAAGAAACAGATTTTTTATCTTGAGAAATTGCTTATATGTAGTAGATGTCAATAGTCCACCTGAGAACCGTGACCGTCTATGGAAAGTACAACCTGTACTAGATGCAGTAAAGAGTAGGTGTGACAAAATTGAACGACATCCTGGCAACTATTCCATTGATGAACAGATGGTGCCCTTTTTAGGAAAGATCACTTTGCGTATGTTCCAAACAAACCTAGGCCTGTTGGATTGAAAGTGTTTGTTCTCACTACTTCAGGGGGCATCATGTTTGATTTTTTCCTGTATCGGGGATCACAGACAAATCTAACCTTTAAGGCCAAACTAGGATTAGGACCTTCAGTTGTCATGCGTCTGAAAGATAGCGTCCCTCCTCATAGTGTATTGTATTTTGACAGGTATTTCACCTCAATTAGCTTGATGCAAAAGCTAATCGAAGCTCAATACTATGCCACTGGAACAATGATGTCAAACCGACTCCAAGAAATCAAGTTCAATCAATTAAAAATGGATCAATGATCATGTAAGGAGCGGCTTTCCTCAGACAATAAGTTAACAGTAGTAAAGTGGATGGATAGCTAATCAGTAATTGAGGCGGTTAGAGTCAAAGGGGTGTAAGTGACAAAAATAGAGTTAGTGCTTGGAAACGCTAGATGAGATACCATTCTGTTATGTGGCAAAGGGATATAAATTGATTCTTGACAGGTGCTGAAATCTAGCGAGTTTTCTAAACACTACTGAACAGATGTTCTCATGTGTTTGGTGGAAGAAGGATACAAGCACTTACATCCCTATGGTTCAAAGTTGTTTGGGTTTGTAGGATCTTGGTGCAAAACAAAAACACTAAGTAAAACTTTCTAATAGTTGTTTTAACTATTCTATTGCTCCATAGTTTTCAAGAAAATGAATGAAGAAGACATCAATGAGTATTTATTTGAAGATAACTCAGGTAATAACCTATTCAATTAATATATTAAAACCTCTGTGTTCCTAACCTTCAAACTTTAGGCTAGAGTCTTACTTTACTCAAGACATAACTGTTTCCGCTAATAATAGTCTAAATTCTTTAAAGGTATCTCATAATATTGTAGTTTGTTTTCTTATGAAAATAATATTATTATAGCCAAGTGTTGTGAATTGAATAACAGGCTAACCCCCCCATCACTGAACTAGGTCTAGACCTACGAGTACATTGATATTTAAAAAAGGGGAGTGCTAACCGGAAAAAAAGTTTTTGTGCAAATTTATGTTTTTATTGAATTATATTCTCTGATTCTTCATCTTTCCATATGTATATATATATATACATATATATATACATATATATATATATATATATGGAACGTACATACATATATAATGTGAAACGTATAAAAAATAAGATATATAGACGTGCACGAATGGATTTTTCGTTGTTTTACCCAAATTTGATTTGTTATAGTACTTACTATCCGTAATAACCCTGTGTATTACTTGTTGTCATGTTGGCAACACTAAACTGCATCACTTCTTTTTATAACTGCAAGCAGCTGATATTTTTCTTTTTATCAACTGAAATTGCTCTTTGTTTATGTTCTGTTTGTGATTGTTTCACAAGAAGTTACGATTGTTTTTGTAATTGTGTTTTTGTGATTGTGATTTGTTAGTGTAGTTTAGAGTTATTATTTGTTGAATAATTTTGTAGATTACTCTTTTATAATGGGCAATCGTAAGAAAGTAGGTACTAGGCATAAACTGTGTAAAAACAAGGTCCTCGTAAGAGTAATAACACACAACCTGAGAAAAGTGAAATTAGGAAACCTTCAAGATCAAAGGTAAAGCTTAATTCTAATTTTGACTACTATAAGGCCCAAAATGATACTCTAGAATATGAAATTGTAGACATTAGCAAGTTAGAAAGTGCCCTAACAGGAATTGCAGTTTTTAAATTTTGTGGCAATAGTCTGAAATTATCGAAGAAGTCACTCGTAGACCCAGCAACCAAAATTACGATTACATGTCTAAATTGCAATGAAGGCCAGTCAACTTTTGATAACTGTGATCACATAAGTGTAAGAAATAGCCAAAAGACTGAATGTAACACACTTACAACTATGTATGACCTAAACATACGACTTGTCTATGGAATGCGAGTAATAGGGAAAGGTTTTACCGCTGCGCGAAGCCTTTGTGGCATTTTGAACATCCCAGCTCCTCCAACAGTGTTCTCAAAATATGAAAGAGTATTAGGCCAAGCTACTGAGTCTGTCTGCAATGAATCCATGCGCCAAGCTGTTACAGAGGCAATTGCTATAAATTTTAATGAAGATAGAGAGCCTACAGATCTTTGTGTGGCCTTGGACGGCTCGTGGCAAAAGCGAGGCCACCAATCATTGAATGGTATAGTTTCTGGTAAGGTGCTTGATATTCACTGCATGAGCAAACATTGTTTGTGTCCAAGAAAGCTGCAAAATGACCATGAAGAGAATTGTATTGGTAATTACTCAGGCACAAGTGAGGACATGGAATCGGAAGGAGCAGTAACTATTTTTTAAAGGTCACTGGAGAAGTATAACGTGCGTTATATCGATTATCTCGGAGACGTAAATTCTAATGCTTATTTATTAGTGTGTGAATCAAAGCCATATGGTGATATAAAAAAATAAATAAGCTTCAATGTGTAGGCCACATTAAAAAAAGAATGGGCTCTCGTCTGCGTACGTTGAAAATGAAATCCAAGAACACTAAATTAGCCGATGGGAAGTCCCTATCAGGAAAAAATCGGCTTACTGACTTAGCAGTACAGAAGCTACAAATATTTTATGGTCTGGCAATCAGAAGAAACTGCCACAGCTTACCTGAAATGCACAAAGCAGTCTGGGCCACATATTTCCGTGTTATGTCAAGCAATGATGAACCGAGACATGAACTATGCCCCCAAGGAACCTACAACTTGGTGCAAATTTAACATCGCCATAATCGAAAATAAAGATTACGATCATACCAAACATTTCCACTTACCAGAAATTATAATGACAGAAATAAAACCCAGTTTTAGAGACCCCTCAAATCCTGAACTGTGAAGAAAATGTCTAGCAGGTTTGACCCAAAATCCGAACGAATCTCTCAATAATCTAATTTGGTCCCGTATTCCAAAAAGGACATTTGTTAAATTAAATACCCTAAAATTTGGAGTACTAGATGCTGTCTTATCTTTCAATGATGGATATTGTAGTGAGTGTAAAGTCATAAATAGTTTAGGGTTGAAAATAGGGCATAATTTGCTTTCAACTATGCAACGGTTGGACTATGAGCGAATTCAGAAAAGCGAAAAAGCAGCTGAAGAATTCGAAAAAAAATCAGACAAAGTAGAATATTACTAAAAAGGAAGCTTGAAGACCAGTATCTTGAGGGAGAAGATCCAGACAATCCATCATATTCAGCTGGTTGCCACTAAATAGTAAATTTCAATGATTTGTCTATGATATTTTTAGTAGTTTGTTGATTTCCTGAAAGTTGGTGTTTTTTAATTTTAATGTCATATATCTCAGTAACCATTACAGATAACACAGATAACCCTGCACGAGGATTTAAGGATTTTTTAATTGCATCTCAAGAAAAAAATGTTTTCAAATAAATTTGAAGTAAAACACATATATATTAAAAAAAATCTGAAAAATTGTTGTGTTTGTTATAATATTAAAATTTTGTGCAGGGAACTAGATAATGAACTCCTCTTTTAAATAAAAAAAACTGCAAAGCTCTATGTCTAATAGGTTTTGTGTTACATGGCATAAACTGAGCATTACGGTCTTATGGCGTTCGCAATCCCCTTAAGGGGATCCGCCACTATCTTTTTACCGATTTTTCAATTATTTTTTAACTTTTTCCAAAAAGTGGATTTTTTGGTTAAGTATATACTTCTGAACATGTGGGTGAAATTTTAACTGAATATGAAAATTTTTTCATGTATTTTTTAACTAAAATGTAAAACAGTGCACCTCTCTGTTTTAGCAGTTTTTCAATCACGTTTGGTGTATTTGTTACACTCAAACACCGAATTCGGACAATGTCCGAAAATTTTTACTCACTCCGCGATGTGGACAACGTGAATTACCCACGTCGCGTATTGAGCATTTTTTTCGGACATTGGCCGAAGCGAAATACCCAGAACGCGTTGTGGGTAAGCGAAAGTAACTCAAGAGACGAAATAAACACGTTCATCGGAGATTGAGCAAAACCATAATACCCATAACCCGACGTGGGCAAATTAGATTACCCAAATTAGATTAGATTAAGGTTGTGGAGGTATTTGTAATTTGCGCAAACGCCGAAAAGCCTCCAAACACAACCATACCATACCCTACACTAATTCCATTATAACAAGTAAAATAAAATCAAATTTTCCTTGAAATTCCATTTATTTCAATCAAAACAAAAACTAAACAGTAAAATACAAGTATCTTATTATTGAAAATAGAAAAAAAAGTTATTTTTCACACATGTACCACTTTCAATGTTTATTAAAGTTCTTTTCAGAAAGTAATTCACTTTACTTGTTAGCACAAGAAGTGCTACCGTGACATTTAGAATTGCATTTTAAATTTGATTTTACACATTTTGCAAGATCTGCCCGAACACTTCTTCTTTGCATCCACATCTGATGAAACCTTGTTTGGACCCGGATGACTTCATTGCTTCTTTACGGACATTGAGCTGTCATCAGGTACATCGATGTTATTAATAAATTTATTAGGAGCTACCTGGAACTGGTTTCTGGAAAACTGTTTGTCAAGAACTCCATGCTTTGTACCAAGGGTATAGGAAATCATCGTCTTATTTATTACAACAGCATTACATTCTTGGAGCTAGTCGGCCCCGGTCGACATCAGGAATGTTTACCAAAACGTTATCGCCGACTGAGACTGGAGTTAATTTTCTTTCAGTACGCTTTAACATTTTGGCTGCCTGACTTTTCAATGCAGTTACACAGTTTTCTCGTATTGTGTCTATGGCAGATTTTCTTGAGCAAAGAGTGCACAAAGGTAAGACCTAGTCTTCGTTATTTAAAACTTCATAAGACCACATTCAAAACAGCTGTTTGCTTTGTCACAATCTATTGCTTTTGTCACAATCTATTGCTTTGTCACAATCTATATTACAGAGTGTTAAGTTATCGCTGGACATAGTTTCTTTTTCTACGTGTTCATTGTTTTCTACAGTCCTTGTCAAAATCTCCGAAGCAATCTTCATCCACAGCATTTATTTCTTCGTTGTCTTCTTCATTAAAACTTTTTTCAAGCTTAGAGAACTCTCCTTCTAGTTCTTCCTCAGTAGTTATTTTTTTTACGACGTCGGCTGTCAAAGGGGGAATCTAATAATCCATTTTTTCTGTGGTGAACCAAACATTGCCTCATAAGGGGTTCTCTTGATCCCACTGTGGTAACGTGTTGTTCTTAGTATTCTGAATGATCCTGAGACCATTTTGCCCATCCTGAGGTGTTGTGTTATCAGTCATCCAAGCCACAAGACTATCTCGAACGTCTTGATTGGCCCCGTTCGACAGACCCTTGACTCTGCGAGTGTCTTGGTTTTTCCATGTACTAGTTTTATGGCACTCCATTTACTGGCTAGGTTCTCGATAACCTGAAAACCGTACCATTACCATTACAAAAATACTAAATTCTAGGGTGGAAATCTTTTCACTACAGTAATTTGTTTTTAACCACTTACCCGGTTACAAAATTCCCGTCCATGTATCACTGTGAAGTAATGTAATGGAGCCCCAAATAAGCAAAATATATCCAAAAGGATGTCGGATACTTCATCAGCAGTTTTAGTTTTCAAGGGACGTAGAACAACAAACTTGGTGTGAGATGATCTTGATAATTAAGGATAAACTTGTATTCGCCGTCAGGCTCTGATTGCATATCAATTAGATCCACCTAAAATACAATAAAAATACATAAATCGACTCAACATAAATGTTATGTCAACTATACCATATACCTCATTATAACAACTGCCATGCGTAATACGCTTAGGTATTTGTCAGCAAAGGAGAAACTGTCTTATTTAGAGAAATGCTATGATATCTTACCTGGCAGCGTGAATTTAATGCTGTCATAATGATGGGTTTTAACAACCAGCCCTTTACTTTTTGACTTTTTCTTAAGTGCGCAAGGTTCGCAAAGATCCAAATATATTTTAATTACCTCCCTGGTAATGTTACAAAATTTCTTTTTTAGCTCGGCTTTCCATAGCTTTTTCTTTTTTATGACCAACTCGTAAGTGAGCTGAATGAATGTGTCATACATTTGATCAATGCGACAGAAATATTTTATATCTCTGTCATTTCTTCAGTTGTTTTTTTCAATCAACATTTCTTTTATCGCCAATGTTTATGACATCAAACCGATTGATTCGGCGATAATCTTTAGACATCAAGGACTGACCATTTTTCCCTCTTCTGTTTTTGCCTCCTTTACTTCGCTGATAATTTCTTCATAGCGTGGCTCCTCGATAATAAAATTTCGACTTGTGAGACCATTCTTCTTGGACATCAGATCTTCCAATTTACTGTGAAATGATTCCTTCATTTCAAACAAAATCACAACAAAACACAACAGCACTTTAAAATAAGTCAACACACGCCACTTACGCACAGAACAAAGAAAAACTGCTTGTGTATAACGACAGTGCACTAATGTCAATGAAAATAGACAGTAGGCCTATTTTGTTGCTAACAGTGACGATAGTGGGGGGGGGGGGCGCATGTCTCGACCTGCACGTCTGGGACTGTGGGAAACGGATTTCGGCGTTTGCGCAAATTACAAATACCCACAACCCGACGTGGGCAAATTAGATTACCCCACGTCGGTTATGGGTATTATGGTTTTGCTCAATCTCCGATGAACGTGTTTTTATTTCGTCTCTTTGAGTACTTTCGCTTACCCACAACGCGTTCTGGGTATTTCGCTTCGGCCAATGTCCGAAAAAAAATGCTCAATCCGCGACGTGTGGTTAATTCACGTTGTCCACATCGCGGAGTGAGTAAAAATTTCGGACATTGTCCGAATTCGGTGTTTGAGTGTAACATATTCACCAATTATTATTATTTTCTTTACTGTAATACTGATGAAATAGAACCATAGTAACTAAGTATAAAGTACATTTTCACAAAACAATAAACATATTCATGTTTTATATATACATTATGTATTTTACATAAAAATAATAAAGAGTGGTGAACAATTTGTGAATCAAAAGTTGCATCACTGCTGGTTGCTTCTTGAGTTTATAATCATTGTTTATTGTTATTGGAGGTTATGTTTGACTGTTAGTAAACAGAGTGACAACTAATAACAGCTAACTAAAGTTTATATAGTTTTTATTCGGTGAATTTTGAGTGGTGCTTTAGTTTTTTGACTTAGACTAGGCATACCCTTTTTGCTTACTTTGTGCTCATAACTAAAGTTTATATAGTTTTTATTCGGTGAATTTTGAGTGGTGCTTTAGTTTTTTGACTTAGGCTAGGCATACCCTTTTTGCTTACTTTGTGCTCATATGGTAAGTAAATATGGGAAGAGTAAAATTAGGCAAGAAAATCAGAAGCAATTTGAACAGAAAGTCAGTTTTTAAAAGATGGGATGCTTATAAAAATAGTGATGTAGGATATAAAAACACTTCTTTTGGGATTCCAAATGTCGAAATCCAATCAATGCCGCAGATTGATTATGACAATGTTAGGCCTGGACCAAGCAATGAACCGATGTGTATTGACAGAAGTAGGCCTAGGCTTGAGATAGGCCTACCAGTTCCACAAGAGCAAACTGATTGTTGTGAGGAAAATACGCCAGTAAGAAAAAAAAACCTACAGGTTGTGAACTAGTTTCTTCATACAAACCTCAGATTGAAGTTTCCGATGAAAACGCTCCTGTCTACTGCCTAATAGATCTTGCTCTTCTTGCAAACTTCTTAGAAGAAATGCCTTGTAAGTTTTGTTTTGATGTCAATTCTAAGGTCATACCTACTAAAGAAAAGTGAAGAGATAATTGTACACTGTCTGTCATGCAACCTAAAAACAAGTTTTGAAACTTCAAAAAAACAATTTTTGATGACACGGTAAAAACCAGGCCTCCATATGACATTAACAGACGAATGACAAGAACATTTATGTAATTACGGAAAGGACACATGGGCCTGCAAACATTTAGCATGGGTCTACATATCCCCTGCATTAATCACTCAGCTTACGACAAACAAGTTAGACTAGTTGTAGACTTTGCAAAGGAGCACGTTTAGAGCTCGCTGAAAAATGCTCGTATAGAAGTGGTTAAAGTGTACTCTGATAACCTTTTAGATGCACTAGATGAACAAAAGACCCTAGATATTACTGTTAGCTACGACGGATCGTGGCAGAAGAGGGGGTTTACATCAAAGTATGGGGTAGGCTGCGTAATTGAAGTTATAACAGGCTTAGTAATTGACTATGAGGTAATATCAAAGTACTGTCGTATGTGCCAGATGAAAAAGAGTGAATTAGATGAAAATTCAGAGGAATATGAAGAGTGGTTATTAGATCACTGGATCACATGTCAAGCAAACTTTGAAGGTTCATCTCCTGCTATGGAGTCCGAGGCCGCAGAACGTCTTTGGCAGCGATCTCAGAATGTTGGATTCCGGTACACAAGCGTTGTGTCAGACGGAGACTCAAAAACACATGACCACTTGACTTCCTTGAAAGTATATGGAGAAGATGTAAATATTGAAAAACAGGAGTGTGTCAACCACATAGCAAAACGGTTGGGCACAGGTTTGCGGAACTTGGTCAGGGACTGCACCAAAAAGAAAATAACTCTTGGAGGCAAGGCCTATGGCAGTTTGAAAGTATATGGAGAAGATGTAAATATTGAAAAACAGGAGTGTGTTAACCACATAGCAAAACGGTTGGGCACAGGTTTGCGGAACTTGGTCATGGACTGCACCAAAAAGAAAATAACTCTTGGAGGCAAGGCCTATGGCAGTTTGAAAGTATATGGAGAAGATGTAAATATTGAAAAACAGGAGTGTGTTAACCACATAGCAAAACGGTTGGGCACAGGTTTGCGGAACTTGGTCAGGGACTGCACCAAAAAGAAAATAACTCTTGGAGGCAAGGCCTATGGCAGTTTGAAAGTATATGGAGAAGATGTAAATATTGAAAAACAGGAATGTGTTAACCACATAGCAAAACTGTTGGGCACAGGTTTGCGGAACTTGGTCATGGACTGCACCAAAAAGAAAATAACTCTTGGAGGCAAGGCCTATGGCAGTTTGAAAGTATATGGAGAAGATGTAAATATTGAAAAACAGGAGTGTGTTAACCACATAGCAAAACGGTTGGGCACAGGTTTGCGGAACTTGGTCAGGGACTGCACCAAAAAGAAAATAACTCTTGGAGGCAAGGCCTATGGCAGTTTGAAAGTATATGGAGAAGATTTAAATATTAAAAAACAGGAGTGTGTCAACCACATAGCAAAACGGTTGGGCACAGGTTTGCGGAACTTGGTCAGGGACTGCACCAAAAAGAAAATAACTCTTGGAGGCAAGGCCTATGGCAGTTTGAAAGGTTCAACGATTGACAAGCTTACACAGTACTGTAGGAATGCTGTTACAAACAATCTGTCAGACCCAAAAGCGATGAAAGAAGCTAATTTATTTCTACTTTGGACCATTGTCGCTCCACCGATGTCACTCCTTTTCACGACAAGTGTCCTACAGGCGTGTTTCTTTCAAAGAGACATTGCAAAAGGCGCAACAGTAAGAAAACACAAGGACTGTATAAAAACACCACTAAATGAAACTGTGTACAAACATATTTTGCCTTTTTAGAACCGTTTGTCTACAGATGATCTTCTAAAAAGATGCTCCTCAGGAAAAACTCAAAACGCAAACGTGTCCCTACACGGAGTTATATGGAGTAAATGTCCAAAAACAATTGTTAATGCCAAAAGGAAGCTTTATGCCTTGGTGGCAGAGGGCATTTGCTTGTACAATGAGGGACATGCCATGACAATGACCAAGCTCTTTTCTAAGGCTAGTATTTCACCGGGGAGTAATACAGTGCGACTTGCCCAAAAGACGGACTCTCATCGTCTTCGCCTTCCGAAAGAAAGAGACACAGAAAAATACAAGAAATACAGGAAACTAGTGAAAAGTGCCCGCTGAGAGAGGAAGAAAATAAAAAAGTGGAGGGTGTTACATATGGTGCAGGAGAGTTTTAAAGTCACTAAAAACAAATGTTAACTTTTACGGCCGTTTTCTCAAAACTTGCTTCACGCAAGTTTGAATAACTTCGTTACTATGATAGATATAGCTGTCAAATTTTTAACATCGTACCTGGGTATTATGAAGAAGGTGTGTGTGTATAGGAAATGTAATACAAGCATTAATTCTATAAAAGTAGGAGAACAAAAAATAAAATTAGAAAAACAGAGGGATTTGTTTTTATAATTTTGTAAAATATTTCATAAGTAAGTTATTTTTTAAGTTACCAAGTTGACCATACACAGGAATATTCTTGGTAGTGTTAGAAACAAATTAATATCCAACTTTTTAATATAGGTTTGTAAATAAAAAGTTATTTAGAATTAAACTAAAAAAAAAAACTTAAAATTTTTGAAAAGCTTCATAAAAACAAAATTAATTGTTGAGTTTTTAGTTTCAATGCATAAATCCTCTAATTAAGTCTTATTCAATAAAAATAAAATTAAGTCTTATTCAATACGAATAAAATTAAGTCTTATTCAATAAGAAAAAAAGTGTAAACACCTAAAAAAGTCAAAATAAAAAGTCTGAGATAGTGGCGGATCCCCTTAACCCTTTGAAGCATACTGGTAACGTAGTGAAACCACCGATTCGGGCGCTTATTTATAACTGCATGACGGTATTGTGTTGTAACCAACTTTAGAGACAAGCTAATGCTGCTAACTATCGGAAAAATGTTTTACTTCATACTGTGTTAGTTCTAAGTTTATGCACTAGTAGCGCTCTTTAATTGTTATTGCAAGATCACGTGTTCCTTGTTAGCTCCAGCAATTTTCACATCTGTTGACTTATTTTTCAAGGTAGGTAACTTATAGTGTTTAATTATTGTTGCATATATATTGCAGTTTAGAATTAACACCTAGTTTGTGAAATAATGCCTTTAATTTTTTTTATAAATACTAAACATTTGGTGGTTTCACCATGATACCACTATGCAAGTGAATGGCCGTTCTGAACAGGTGTGGTTACACCACGTTACCACTATGCAAGTGAATGGCCGTTCTGAACAGGTGTGGTTACACCACGTTACCACTATGCAAGTGAATGGCCGTTCTGAACAGGTGTGGTTACACCACGTTACCACTATGCAGGTAGTGATCGTAGTTTGTATCATTGTGTTACAGAAAAATGTCGTGGGAGAAACATGAAAATATAGAAGCGTGGTTGCAGGAAACTGTAGATCTACCCTCAGGTTCTGAATCTGTGAAATCAATGAAGAGGATGATGATGAGAATAACGTAGTTGGTAATTACGTTGTAGGAGAGAATGGAATCCTGGAACCAGACCATGATTACTTGGCTCTGATGCAGATAGACCTGGATTATGTTCCAGACAACATAAATGAAGTAAACACGCTCGTTGACAGTCCTATAAATGACAACAGGGACAATAATGTAGATAACGACAATAATGCTGCTATTCAAAGTTCTAGCACTGAAAATAATATTGATGTCTTACCAGTAGCAACTGTAACAGCAAATGGCCAACTTGATAACTTTGATGGTATTGATGACCAACCGCTAGCTGAGAGGTTGTACGCTGATGGAATAAACTGGTGTGGAGAATACATGAAAACTAGTATGAAATATCACTTCAGGGGGTTGTGTACCTACCTCAAAAGTCGAAGAAAAATTATTTTTTGTTTTATTTTGTTTTGTTATTCTACGTTTCTTTCCGGTTAAAATGATGTTTAATATGTGCAATTTCAGTATTTGGAACATATTATAAAAAAATTATAAAAATACATTGCAATGGTGAGTTTTTGTGATTTCTGAATCTGCACTAGTTTTTATATAGTAACAGACTTTATAAAGTATGAGTGGTGGGATATTTTGTTTTTTCATTGGCAGCACTGCCAGTGACAACTGTTGCTATGGAGCAATTCATTATTGTGTTTATTCCCAGGTTTGGTTATGTTTGTTTGTTTCTTGTGGAAACAAAGTTGTTTTATAAAAGTTGCCGTGAACTAATAGGATCATTTTGTTTGAATAGTGTTATAAGTGGAGATATTGTTGAATTGTAATGTATTATAAGTAAACTTTCAAACATGCCAAGGTCTTCTACACCTTCTGCTTTCAAAAGCAGAAAAGGGAAAGGCGGTAGGCCTAGTCTAAAATGTGAAAAGGCGAGCCCTAGGCCTAGTGTGACAACTCCAGAAAGTAGTGTAAAAGGGGTTTTGTTTTTATTATTATTTATAAGGGCATAAAACACGGAGGTTTATCAATGCCCGTAGGGTTAACGGACACCTACACTTTAAAATATGGTGTCACGTTATCAGTACAAAGAATAGACAGCGGATCGCTGTGTCAAAGAAGATTTATCACATTAAGACAATAAGAAAAACAACAGCAGTGAACAGAGGACTAAAAACTAAATAACAGAAATAGCCGAGAGGCTGTAAAGGGGCCCAATAGTTAAAATATGTCAGATAAATAATAACGATAATAAATATAACAACAATATAATGTTAAAAACCAGGTAAGTTAGTGAAGGTAAGGTTGTAAAGGGACCCACCTCACTAATAACAAATAACAATAACAAATAACAATAAATAGAAGGACAAAGGTTATATAACTTAACAGGTACTCGCTCAGATCAAATCTTTGAGATAAGACTCGTTCTTCTTAAGAATTCAAAAAGCTTTACAATGACTGACTCATCATCCCCCAACAGATCGAATAGACTTGCTGGGAGCTGACAAGATCGTCTTAGCGTTGCATAATTACGGCATTCGACCAAAATATGCTCAACACTCAAAGCCACTCCACAACGCGCACACTCCGGGGGATCCCCGCGACTCATGAGGTACCCGTGAGTCAGCAGCGCGTGACCGATTCGCAACCGACACAGCACTACTTCCTCTCTGCGGTTCTCGCGGATGGCTGTCCCCCAGGGAGCTACGGTGTGTTTATGGCTCTCAGTTTGTTGCACACCGTCCGAGACCAAGAATCACCCTAAACTCGTCTTAACTTCTCCTTCACCATTGGCTTTAGGTCTGACCCTGTCACCATAGCAGTAAAAGGAGGAAGCTCATGAGCACTCCCAGCAGCCCTGTCGGCAAGCTCATTTCCGGGAATTCCCGCGTGACCGGGCACCCACACCAGAACAACCTGTATATTTTGGACTTGAAGCCTGTGAATGGCACATCGGATGTCGCGCACAAGGACATGTTTTGGATACATGTCCTTGATTGCTTGCAGACTACTAAGCGAGTCGGAGCAGATGACCAGCCTTCTGGTCCTGGGGCAGACGATGTTTCAATGCTTTCAAAATAGCGGTCAGTTCTGCCGTGTAGACTGACGCTACAGAGGGCAGACAGAATCTATACTCACGGCTCGCCGTTATGAACGCACATCCGGTGCCATTCTCAGACCTAGATCCATCAGTGTAAATTATGTCGCAAGGTTGCCCGAGCACTCAGGAGTTCCCGGAAAGCCTGCGTGAACACTAAATTAGAAGTGTTTTCTTTTTCTTTCTTGTACTTGTGAAGTGACAGGACAACTTCGGGACTTAATTACTAACCAGGGAGGGATATCACTCTGGTAGCATTGGCTTACTTGGTACTCCTCGATACCAAGGTCCGAGAGAAGCGCTTTAGCCCTTAGTCCAAATGGAGCTGAGATGTTAAGGCGATTAGCATAGACTTCGATCAAGTCACTTTCAAATACGTGTTCATATGCCGGATTTTCGGGCTTGGCTTTTAATGGAGTGAAAATAATTTTATGGCAAGTTGCTTGCGTCTCATATCCAGCATTGGTTCACTAGCCTCCGCTAATAAGCTAGGTGTAGGGCTTGAACGAAAAGCTCCAGTAGCCAACCTGATCGCAGAGTGGTGAATCGAGTCAAGCATTCCTAACGCGTTTGGCCGGGCAGAAGAATAAACCTGAGAACCATAGTCAAGGCACGAACGGACAAAAGCTTTGTAGAAACGTAGCATACATGTCCTGTCCGCGCCCCACTTGGTCCCAGTAAGAACTCGAAGCATATTTAGCCTTTGTAGGCATTTTGCCTTAAGCGATTTTAAGTGAGGGATCCATGTAAGTCGGGAATCAAATGTAAGACCCAAGAATCTCACAGTCCGACTTGATGTTATTCGGGATCTGTTCAAGGTAAGTGACGGTTTCTAAATAGTTTCTTAGTCTGGAGAATGTTATACATTGGGTTTTGGAAGTAGAGAACGAAAATCCCCGTCCGCCTACTCCATTCCTCTAGTCGCTTTATAGTTAGCTGCAGGGAACGCTCCGCCGTAGCAAGTCTTCTTGCAGAGGACGTAAACGGCGAAGTCGTCCACAAACAAAGAACAGCGTACAGGATGGCGGACACAAGCCGTTATGCCGTTTATGGCGACGGCGAATAACGTGCAGCTCAAAACGCTTCCCTGTGGTACCCCCGTTCTCCAGATTGGTTGTGCTGGATAGGTTTGTCCCTAGTCTAACCTGAAATGTACGGTCAGACATGAACCCCTGAATGAAAGCCAGCATATTACCACTCACTCCCCATGCCTGGCAAGTGTTAATGATGCCTCTCCGCCACGCTGTGTCATATGCCTTTTTCAGGTCAACAAATACAGCGACTACTTGCTTTCCCTCAAGGAATGCGTCACGTATGGTTGTCTCAAGGGAAACCATGAGGTCCAAACGTCGATCGTCCTTGGGCGAAAGCCGCATTGCTCTCTCGAAAAGAGATTGTTCTTTTCGAGGAACCAGATTAGCCTACGGTTTTACCATCCGCTCCAACACCTTAGAAAGGCAGCTGGTAAGCGAGATGGGCCGGTAACTAGACGGAGATAGTTTGTCCTGTCCCGGTTTGTATAAGGGGATAAACGTGGGATTTACGCCATGCTAGTGGGAAAGTTTGTTCCTCAAACACTCTATTGTAGAGCGCTAAGAGGGCCCCCTTACCCTCTGAGGGTAAATGTCTAAGCATGGCATAGTGCACGTCATCCGGACCAGGAGCAGAGTTGGAAGTACATGACAGTGCGGAGTCCAACTCGTGCATCGAAAAACTTATTATTTAAGGGACATGGATTTGGATTGGTTGAGTAGTAATGTCTATTTG
Source organism: Homalodisca vitripennis (assembly GCF_021130785.1). Classification (NCBI taxonomy): domain Eukaryota; kingdom Metazoa; phylum Arthropoda; class Insecta; order Hemiptera; family Cicadellidae; genus Homalodisca; species Homalodisca vitripennis. The sequence continues at coordinate 93,164 of NW_025776316.1, forward strand.
TTCAGAATATTGCTTATATATCAAAAACTCAGGACAGTAAGACGAACTTTTTGAAACCTCCGATATAGAGGAGGCCAACAGTCGGCAACATCCCGGGGATCAGTCACAACGTCTCCGCCCGACTTGAGTCCCAAAATTAGGATTTGCCCCACAGCAACCTTAACCTTCTCCATACTTCGGCCTTTGGAGTTGTTCGAGATATTGTGGTCACGAAATTTTGCCATGAGGTTCTTCGGGAATTTTCTGAAGACTCGTCGCGTTTTTGCCCTATGGAACCGGTAGGTTTCAAGATTTTCTTGGGTTGGGCGTTTGTTGAATCTTCGCAGGGCGCGTCTTCGCTCTCGCAATGCTCTCGAACACTCCTCTGTCCACCAAGGAACATTTTTTCGTCTTGGTTCGGGTGATGTCTTCGGAATGCTATCCTGAGCTGCTGTTATTATTATAGAGTTTGTAAAAAGTTCTACTACAGTATTTATGTCCAATGGAGTATTTATATCAAGTAATGTAAATTGTTTTTGGAATTTATCCCAGTCACCTTTATCGATGATCCATTTTGGTCTTCTAGTGATATTCAACGAAGAATCAGGTATTTTGATCTGAATTGGGAAAGTGATCACTCCCGAATGTGTCGGAGAGGACCTCCCAGTCGAATCTATGAGCAAGTTTCTGGACTGCATATAGATAAATCTATAGCAGACCGACCTCCCCCGTCCTTGGACACAGGTAAGTTGGGGATCCGTCATTAAGGACGAAGATGTTTTGATCTCCGAGGACTCTTGCGACCAAGTTTCCTCTTGGTGTGGAACGGTCTGACCCCCAAATGTTATGGTGGGCATTGAAGTCGCGTAGGAGAAGAAAAGGCTTCGGTAACTGGCCCGATCAGTGCCCTCGAATCACCTTGACAGAGGGTGACTGGGATTGGTGGAAAGTAGACAGTACATATATACAGTTTTAAACGGAACTTGGATTGACACACAAACACATTGGAGATTGGATTGGAGGGGCACCTCAGAGGCACCTAGGGATTTATCCACGAATAGAGCAAACACCACCACAGGCATGCCCGTCGTGAGGGAAATCTTCACGAAAGATGTCAAATCCCCTCAAGAAGGTTTGGCATCCCGGGTGGAGTTTAGTCTCTTGGATGCTAATTACATGAGGTTGTTTTGGTTTGTAAAAGATGTTTTACATCTTCCAAATGTCCGCGATAACCATTAATATTCCATTGGATAATTTTAAATTCGTTCATGTTTTATTTAACTGTATGTAATTTTCTGTCTGTTTTATTTTTATTAAGTTTAAATGTACCTTGAGTTGTTTTGAAATTCCGATCGAAGCAGAAGGTCATCTCCCATTTCATCCTCATCAACTATGGAAAGTTGAGAAGAGCTGGGAGTGGGGGGTGAAACAGTGCTTCCCTTTGTTCTCGCCTGAGCTTTTCGATCGGATTTGGGTTTTAAGTCTCTCTTGGAGAGACTTCCTTTCCCTCCGCCGTTTTGGAATGGTTAGATGGTCGTTCTTTACCTTTAGCGGGTGCCACGGACACAGAAACTGGCCTGGGAATGGCTCCTGTTTGTTTCGGGGGTCCCTGTGCTACGGGGGCAGAGAAGTAGTATGACTACTCGCTTGTGTTTGCGGCAAGGCCTTGTCATTTAGCTGCTGCACCAAGGCAGTGACCTGTTTAGTGAGTTCTCGCACCATGCCCTCCAGAGCGGAGCAGGAGGAGCACTGTGCGGGCTGGGCTTGAGGAGCAGAAGCAGCCTGAGAGTAGGAGATGTCTTTTCTTGGAGTTTGTCCAACCCGTCTCCTATACTCCCTACGGGCGTCGCCAAAAGACAGTTTTTTTCTAGTGTTACTAATTTCAATATCTCTTTCTCCTCCAAATAAATCTTGCAACTGCGAGAGCTTGAAGAGTGCTTGCCTTTACAGTTCACACAGTGCTCTTCTCCGCTTGTACAACCTTTGTCATTGTGGCCACTTTGACCACATCGGCTACATGTCTCTAAAGCCGCTGCATGTTTTTGCTCGAATGTCCGAAACGCTGGCATCTGAAACATCTTTGGGGATTTCTGAAGTAAGGTTTAACTTGAAGAGAAAGGTATCCTGCTCTAATCGTGGCTGGTGGGTGAGGGAGGGCGAAGGTCAAAATGTGACCTGGTTGTGGGTGTTGGTACACCATTCTCAACCCTCGTTATTCTCACTACATCAGTGACGAGAGAATCCTTTAACTCTTTCCTTCAGTTCCGCTTCTGAGCAACACAGCATCTCGCGACTGAAAAACTATTCCTTTACTGGAATTTAGCGATTCATGAGGCTGTACAGAGATTTCTACCTGATCGTAAAAAGTCTTCATGGAGAGGAACTTCTGAGCTTGTAGAGCGTTCACCGCCTCAACCAGGATAGTTCCGTTACGAAGTTTCCTGACCGATGACGGCGAACCGCCTGCTCCGACTAATGCCTTGTTGATCACAAAAGGACTTACTTTGGACAGATTGTCGCTCTCGTTTTTGTATTTAAACACAAGAAAAGTGGCGTAGGAAGATACTGTTTGTTTGAGTTACTTGTATTACTTAGTCTTATCTGTTTACTTTATTTCTTCCCCATCTTCGGATTCTGAAGAGTGGGGACGTTTTTATCTAAAATCATTACTCGATTCTCTTGTTACTACTCGTTGTGTGTTTTGCCCGTAGGGTAAGGGTTCATTGCCCACATCCATAATTTATAGTTTTACCAGCGCATCGTGAGTAAAGGTGCAGGCCGAGACACCGGGAACGGGTATACCCTAGGGTACCTGTCAGCCGTTGCTTGGCAGGCAGCCCCACCCCAGTTCCCCGGGGCCCGGTGTTATCTCGTTTAACCGAGCCGGGAATTCACGCACGGCTCGGGCTCGCACGTGGCAACAGAAAATCTCCGACATATTTGTCCAATACTCACTTCCTGACCAGGGACCGAAGTGGCTGGCACCAGGGTTCATGTATATTGTTATGCCTCGGCAGAGCTAGCTCACATCAGCCTTCCGCTACCACACAGCCCCGAACACGGGCATGCTCGAGGATCTGAGTGTAGCAGTTCCGGCACTCCCAGCAAACAACAACACGATCCAGTAGGGGCAGGATTAGGAGTTTTCGGTTAGATAGGGTGAGGTGCCAGGTTCGGGACAATAGTCTGGCACCAGCTCAGGGGTACGAAAGGTCGCCAACCTTAACACTTTAACTGCCAAACGTTTTCATACATACTTCCTCATTAGGCCATTGTGTTTTTACGTTAACTATTTCACCAGGCATATGTATCATTTTGATACATTGCCAGACTAACCCCTAGGCCGTGTGTATCATATTGATGCACACAACATTCCAGTGTTCCTTGCCTTGTGTATCAAACTGCTGCATATTTACCATAAGAAACATGCATAATTTACTTCTCTTGGCTGGTAGAAGAGGCATACACAATTGGTTTGCAAATAATTCATGCATAAGTTGGCAGAACTGTAAATCATATGACAACTAATTTTTCTTCCTGTCAACTGTTATAAATTATTGTTTGTATTTTGATTTAGAAGCAAGACATTCAGGTTAGGTTACGTTAGTCCACGTGCATTGTCTTTACTTCCATAATGGCTAACTCAGACCAGATCAGGGAATTGTTTGATCAATTAGAGGAAAATGACAGTGAAAGTGATAAAAGTAGTGAACTTAGTTTCTTTCGGGATATGAGTGATCCAGATGATCCTGAATATGTCATGTCCAGTGAGAGTAGTGATAGTGAATTGGATAGCCGTCCTGCGAAGAGAAAATGTGTAAGTAGGCCTACAGATCATAACTACACAAGACGTCATGATTTAGATCAACAACCTTCTACATGTCAACCTGTACCACCACATGCTACCGGAGTGAACGAGCTTGATGCTACATGCGACTCAACACCTACAACCCGTCATGTTGGGACCTCGTACAAGACCACCTAATGAGTTGAATGTTTTGTGGAATGATGTATCAGGTAATCTAAATGAATTTCCTTGTACTGTTTCTGGCGGAATAAAAGATCCACATTATCGAACAGCTGCAGGGAGCCCCAAGTGAGCTTGATTGCTACAATATCTTTGTAGATGATTCAGTTATTGAACTTTATAGTTTTAGAGACACCTGATATCATTTTAGAGACAAACCGATTGCTGATCAATCAATTGTAAAGGTTATTTTAGAAGATTCTGTTAATCGACATTCAGACTACAAGTTTGTGAAAATACAAATAAGGAGGAAAATTCGTACATTTTCTGGGTTTACTCTTATGGTTTGGACTGGACAAAAAACCATCACTGCAAAAGTATTGGTCAAGAAACCCATTGTATGAGAGTAAAATTAGTAAAGTTATGTCCCGAAATCTTTTGAGCTGCTGCTACGTAATTTTCACTTATCAGATAATGAATCTTCTGAAACTAATCTGCCTAAGTTGTACAAAATTCAGGTCCTTATTAATAAATTGAACAGTACATTTCAAAATGCATACACTCTCCCCATGAGAATGTTTGTATCGATGAAACAATGATTCCATACCGAGGCAGATTGGGGTTTAGACAATATATTCCTGGCAAAAGACATAAGTACGGTTTAAAATTGTTCAAACTATGCTTACAAGGTGGGTATACGTGGAATGTAAAAACTCTATGCTGGTAAGGAAAACTCCACTTCAGGGAAACTGTCTACTAATGTTGTCATGGAAACTAATGGCACCATTAACTTAACTCGGGAAGAACTCTTGTGACTGATAACTTTACACAAGTGTAGAATTGGCTCACCAAGCTAAATGAAAAAGAAACCCACCTTATAGGCACCTTAAACAAAAAAAGGAAATACAACCCTCAACCGATTGTGTCTGCTAAGCTTCTCAAGAGGAGAAATGGTTACACTACAGAGTGATAAGAAATTGTATTGTAGGCAAATGGAAAGATAAGAGAGATGTGCTATTTCTTACAACAAAGGCTGTCCCTGTTTTGACTGAAGTGCCATCTCGACGGGGGCCTATCAAGAAACCATCAACGATATTGGAGTATAACACCGTCAAGTCTTACATTGATGTTTCAGACCAATTAGCGTCCCTACGCCAACAACAGTTCGCAAAGGTGTGAAGTGGTATCGAAAAGTGGCAATAGAGCTCCTTACTAATACTGCAGTAGTGAATGCCCATGCGTTGTACAAGATAATAACTAAACAACTCTAAAGTTCAAATCACAGAATTTCGCGAGAAGTTAGCAACATCGATGATTTTTGAGAGGCAATACAAATGGGTAATAATAGTCGAGAAATCCCAATGTTCGTAAGCATGAGTTACTAGAACCTGAAGAACGCAAAAGAGGTCGGTGTACCTTGTGTTTACACTAAACTGACGGAACGTTATGGCAGACCAACTGCGGCCTAAACAAGCAAAACAAGTGTACACTATGTGTGGTGGTTGTCCTGGAATTAACTTTATGTGTTTAGCATGTTTTTAAGATAAACATACATCGACTCTGAAAAACTAAGATCCATCGAAAACACTTCACAAGTTTATAACATGATTATTATAGATATTTCAGAGTGACATTCTCAATATTACTTTTGGAAGCTTATTTTTTAGTTCCTAAAACAAAGTATTTCCTAAAGAAATCTTTCGATAAAATGTTGTTTTAACGTTATTACACATTATAATTTGAAACCTGATAATTGAAATATTTTGTCATCCTAATAATAATTAGCATTTCTTTATGTTCCTTCCATTTCCTTAGATATGTTTTTATGTACAGGGCCATGTGTATCACTTTGATACACATTATACAAATAACTTATTTATACAATTTGAGCAAGATTTTCAGCTATTTACTAAATTAGAAGGGATGTTCTTATGTTTTAATCATAAAAACAGTAATGGCCTGGTGTGATGTTCACAGCTGTTTACCTTGGCCAGAGGGAAAATTTCTTTGTGTATCAGACTGATACACAATGGCCTGAGAGGAAATCGTTGTGTGTATCATATTGATACACATGGCAGCTTAAAGTGTTTTTAAAGCGTCCGGGCAGGGCGCTCCCCTACGGAGAAAAATGGAAAAAGAAGGTAGAACATGGATAGGAAAGAAGTAAGAAAAAACGAGGGCCTGCACAAAGAAAGAAGAAATGCAGACCATAGAATAGACCCTGGTGCGAAGAGAAGGGACACAGGGTAGGCAGTTTAAGGGATTGGGTAGGAATTGGGGGAATGGTTTGGTGGGGGTGGGCAGTTTAACGTCATACCCAGGACGGTGTAAAAGGGGTATCAAACTCAAAATTGACTCCACAGTTAGCTAAGTACTCTGAGTTTGAAGAATCAATTGATCAAAATATCATCATAAGCCTTGACATATTAAAATCGTTAATTAAAAAAGCATCAGTGTCTCGAGACTGTGGTTGCGATTTGACTGTAACGGTTGGTCGTTTGTATGGTTTGGCAACTGAGATTATAGTAGAATGTACCGATTGTTGTGCCACAAGTAAATCCTTTTCATCACCATAAATAAGCCCAGCAACTGATAGGCCTTTGTCACCTAGCAACAAACTTTGCTTATTTGATGTAAACGCTAGGCTAGTATACGGTCTTCGGTGCATTGGCAAAGGGCCTACTGCAGGCAAAATATTTTGCGGGATTATGAACTTGCCACCACCTCCTACCCGTTTTTCAAAATATGCTACAGTTGTTGGTGATGCAGGCCAGAAAGTGGCATTAGAATCAATGCAAACTGCTACAGAAGAAGCAGTGATCGCTAATGAATGTAACCGAGACATTAGATGGAACCTGGCAGAACTGTGTAAGCGTGGCCACAGTTCCCTCAATGGTGTTGTTACGGCAACAAGTGTCGATACAGGAAAGGTGTTAGATGTCGCCATAAAATCAAAATATTGACGTTGTAAAAGACAAGCTAAGAATGAACATGACAAAAACTGTACTGCTAACTACAGTGGTGTTAGCGGAGGAATGGAGGTTGCAGGCGTTATGGATATTTTCAATATATCCCTGGAAAAAAATGTCCGTTATGAGTATTATTTAGGAGATGGGGATTCCAAGGGTTATGACAGTGTAGCACTGGCCAATATTTATGAAGATCTTCCCATAAAAAAACTAGAATGTATTGGCCACGTGCAAAAGAGGATGGGTACCAGACTTCTAGCATTGAAGCGAAAAAGTAAAGGTCAAAAATTGGACGACGGGAAATCTTTGTCGGGTCGTAATAGGCTCACAGATGTTGCTGGGTGATTCTACAGAAAGTGCAACTTTCTTGTCCTTGGAGCTGTACATATATTTCCATATAGAAATATATTTATATAAAGTTCATGTAATATATAATAGTGTCCAATTAACAATTTCTAGTATGAAAATTTAACTTTTTTAAGTCATAGATATATATATATATATATATATATAAATTATATATATAGGATAATGTCAGTCCCCTGAGCTGTCCCTAGCTAGGCTTAATAGAGTTATTGGAGTCACCTGTGCTTAAGAAATGTATATAAACAATTTTAAATATTTTTTATATTAAGTATAGATACATCTTTTAATACATAATACATATAACTAAATATACATAAGTTTGTATGGGTTTATTATTATTTAAATGTATGTCCCTAGAGTTTCGTGTCAGTCTCCTGGTATGAGGGAAATTTTGTCCTAGTGGGATAAGTTGTGGGATTTTTCAGTTGTTGTAGCAGCACCTAGCTTCCTTTCTGCACTCTTGGATTGTATTCACAGTTGAAAGTTTTCAAAAGTGGTCTCAAGATTTAAGAAAAAGCCAAGAACATTTGGAATCAGGTCAGTACCCTTTTAGCATGTCAATCCCCTGGCTAACTTGGCTTATATATGGTAATCAGTAAAAATAAAATGTGAATGTTATTAAATAGCAGTGAGTGGCTGTTAGTCACATGTTCTAGCCTAACCTCAAAATTATCTACATTGTCCAAGCTAAATTGAAAACCAACCAGAATTGTCAGTCCCCTGGCCCAACCTTCTGTTGATTAAGCCAGGGAACTGACAAGATACCAGGGGACTGACGAAAATGGTAAATACAACAGTTGAAACTGATTTTAGACAAGTTTCTGATACAAACTATATTGTATTATTCATGTTTCCTATAATTTAGGTTTAGGCCTAATGATACTGTTATAGTTTAACCAATTTGAATCATCGACGTAACATAATTATACAACCTTATAGCAGCATAGAGGTACAAGTTTGGTATTTTAAATAACTAAGACAATATTAAATTTTGAAACTCGTAACATCTTTTAGCCCATAGAACATTGTAAATCTTTGTTACCACTCAAATATTTAACTAACTGTGCTTCTGGAGTCCTCAGAATTTCAAGTAGTTTTTAACTTGTCTGTTTTAAATTGTGTGGTGTTCTATTCCTAGTGCAAGTGTGAATTTTCTTATGTATGTTTCTTCTACACAGGCTTGTTAATTTTATAGGTTTCATGGTACTAACAAATTGTATCTTTTAGGCCCATCAGAAACATGGCACCAAGAAAAAAACAATCTGATAGTGAACGTTTGAAAAAAAGAGAGAGGCGGAGAAAAAAAGACAAGAAAAAATTAAACAAGACCCAGAGAGATAGAAACAAGAAAAAATTAAACAACACGAAAAGTACCTAAAAAAGTTGCAAAAGGGTCAAAGAAAATTAATTAATGATCAAAGTGACAGAGAAAAGCGTAAAACTAGAAAAAAATGGAGGGATGCAACTAACAGAAGTAGACAAAGAAAAAATAAGGCTGAAGAAGAAGAGCAGTTTTTGAATGAAAATTCACCCCCACCAAGTGAAAATGGCTCACCTCTGCCTGCTGAACCACCTAAAGCTGATGGTAGAGGAAGTTCAGGAAGAAAAAGAATGAAGAGGAACAAAACTAAATGCTACAGGGACTTGGAAGAGTTGAAGTTGAAGTATAAAAAGTCAACACAAAAGGCAGAAAGGTACAAAAAGCGCTACTTGCGACTCTTGAAATCTACGGAAATGGGAAATACAGTTTCAACTCCAAGAACAAAAGTTAAGCAATTACTGAAAGGTCAAGCAAGCTATTTCAGCAGTTGTTAGGAAAAAATTAGTTTTTGGGGAACTACTTGAACAAGAAGTTTCCAAAACTTACAGGAACACAGCTAATACAAGAGAAAAACATTTAATTAGAAATATGTTTAATCCTGACAATTTACGTAAATACAAAGTGAAAAAATCTGTTGAGAGATTAGTTGGTATCAATAAAGCAAAGTACAACAAAAATTACAAAACTTTACAGCAAAAAATTGCAACTGATGTAAAATACTTTCTTGAAAGAGATGAGTTCAGCCGTTTATGCCCAGGAAAAAAAGATACCATCACATTAAAAAAAGATAAAAGACAAAAGCGATTCCTCAATAAATCTTTGAAGGAAATTCATGAAGAGTTTTTGAAGCAAGCAAATTACACATTATCGTACTCCCTTTTTTTTAGACTGCGTCCATTTTGGGTTCTGGATCCAAAAGTTGAGAATAGAAATACTTGCCTTTGTAAAAAGTGCAGCAACATGTCAATGTTGGTTTCAAAACTTAAGGCTTTAAAAGTGATAGAGGAAGAATGTCCTGAAAAGCTAGTGAACAGCTTATGTTGTTCTGAAAAGACTGTGAAATGTTTGTTTAGAGACTGTGAGAAGTGTCAAGAAAAAATTATACTCTATAATGAGTTTTCTGCTAGTGATTCAACAAGTTTTAACAAGTGGATCGATGAAAATGTTGAAGTTATTATTAAGGGAAATAAGAAACAAGTTAAAAAGGCAACCAAGAAAACATTTACATGCACCATTGGAGATTTAGTTGAAGAGATAGAGAAAAACATAATAACATACATGTTTCATTGTGGTAGGATTAAAGGACAGTACAAGGCGGTGTCAGACAAAAAGGAAAATCTACAACAAGATGAAATAATCATTCATATTGATTTCAGCGAAAACTACAATGGCAAGTTTTCTGAAGAAATACAAAGTGTACATTTTGGAGGGTGTAGAAGCCAAATTACCTTACACACTGGTGTGCTGTATGTCAAAGATCAAAAGCCTATTTCTTTTTGCACAGTGTCAGAATCCAAAGAGCATGGTTCAGCAGCCATATGGGCTTACTTAAAACCAGTGCTTCACTATATACAAGCACAGTTTCCTCAGGTTAAAAAGATACATTTTCTGAGTGACAGCCCATCGGGGCAGTATCGGAATAAAACCATGTTCTATTTAACACAAATCTTTTTGCCAAAGATATTTGTTGGGTTGGAGAGTTGTTCGTGGAATTTTTCTGAGGCTGGCCACGGCAAAGGCGCTCCAGATGGAGTTGGAGGCTTCATAAAACGAACTGCTGACAAATGCATAGGACAAGGGTCAGACATAATGAACATAACTGCCCTGTTGGCAATGATCAAAGAGAAGTGTCAGAAAATTTTTGTTTGGAGAATTAATCAGGAAGAAATCACTTCAATAGAGCAAATCATTGAAGATTCAGGAAAGCTTTCTCCTGTTCCTGGTACGTTTAAGATACACCAGGTATCATACAACAAAAAGAGAGTGGACTATCGCACAATGTCCTGTTGGAGGTGTGAACCTGGAATCCGATGTGAGCATTATAGTCTAGACATCAAGAATAAAATTATGCAAAATGTCTCGACAGAAAAAGGTAATTCAAATTTAATAAACATCATTACCTCATTTGCTACTAATCTCTTAAATTTTATAAATGTTCTAAAACGCTTACTACGGTAACTCTTGAATGTTATAATTGACTAAAATTAATTACAATACTAAATAGCATATACATTTTTACAAGTTTCATTAATTTACAAATATTACATATTTAAATACAATTATTTGTTTCACCATTTTTTTTTAGACAATGACAAAAATTAACCCAAGATTTTTTGATAATATTACTAATGAACCATTTTATTTCCTATTTTAGCCTTACAAGTTGGAGATTGGGTGGTCGTCACATATGACAGTAAAAAACTATCCTGGTGAGATAGTTAGTATACTTGAAGAAGGCATTACTATCAATGCTATGCAGCCAAGTGGGCCTGGGGGATGGAAATGGCCAGCGAAACCCGATATCCACACCTACCCGAACCAGGATTTAGTAAAAAGAATTAATCCTCCACTGCCAAGTGGAAACAGGGCTTCGCAGTTTGTATTTACAGACACAATTTAAACAGTATTATTAGAACTGAATTATACAAATATATAAATAAATACCAACTTGCTTTGCAACTAACCACTTTGAATTTTTCTTTCTTTGCCCTAAAGAATGTCAGTCCCCTGGCATACGTGTCAGTCCCCTGGAGGAATAATTTTTAATAATTGGTTAAAATGGTTAAACTATATGAAACTGTATGACTTCACTAGTTTTTATACCATTTATAATGTATTTAATCATAACATTTAAAAAAAATAATTTTTTTTATAACTTTATTTTTTCAAAATATGAAAAGCGAAAAGATGCACTTTTTGTAGAATCACCCTGCTATTTTAAATATACAGAAATACTTTAGACTAGCGATTCGAGGGAATCAAAACAATCTTGACGAAATGACAAAAGCTGTTTGGGCGGAATAATTTCATCTGAGTTCGAGTAATGATAAACCGCAGCACGGCCTATGCCCTCGTGGCGAAGATAGTTGGTGTACAGAAAAGCAGAAGCTACAGCCACTACTTATCATCATTCAAAGCACTTCCACCTTCCTGAAGATGTGATGATAAAAATAAAACCTATTTTTCGTGATCTCGCAAAAAAAAGAACTTTTGAGCAAATGTTTGCATGGCAAAACCCAAAATCAAAATGAATCGTTAAATAATGTAATATGGAATAGAATACCAAACAACACTTTTGTCCAGTTGGAGACTCTATCACTAGGGGTTCATGAAGCTGTAGCAACATACAATGATGGCAATATAATGAGATGTAACATTCTGAAGACTCTTGGGATCCGTCCGGGAAAGTGTTGTGCGAAAGCGATGAAGATATTAGATGTGTCCCGTATTCAAAAAGGTGACCGTTAAGCTCAAGAATTGTTTAAAAAGGCCAATCAGAAGTCTAAAAAAGCTAAGAGGAAGCTTGAGGAGGTATTAGAAACTAAGGACAATGAAGCTGGACCTTCCTATGGACCCCAGGGCTCTACTAAAAAAGGTGATCGCCTTACAAAATCCTCGTTTTCCGAAAGTTAACTTTGTAAATACATAATGTACCTTATCTCAGAAAGTTTTATAGCTAGGGATTTCAAATTTTTACCAATTATTTAGTATAATAGTAATAGCGTACTGAGTGTTTTATATATATATATATATATATATATATATATATATATACATAAATTAAAAAATATTTAAAACGTTTTAGAAATATATCTTTTTAAAATAGGAAACACATTTTCTTGGTAGTAATAAAAACTCAGTGGGTAAATGAGGCTTCAAGCTAAAATAAAACCATAAATCTGTACCTGGGAGGTAAAGGGCACTATGTCCATTATTGTTTTCAAAATCGGGATATCAGCACCAAGTTTTTCTAATTGTATGTTTATTTTTTGGGTAGAAAGCACTAAGTCCAATGTTTATTAATAAGGGAGATAGCCAGTGGAAAAGGGCATTATGTCACTGAGTAGTTGAGAGGTAAAAAGCACCAACTAGTTATAGTGCTTTATACCTCTTATTAAAATGTAAATCCATAGAGGAAAAATGCACCATTTGGACATAGTGCTGTTTACTTTTAAAATTTTAGAAAAGACCTGGTATTAGGTACCATGTGTTTTTGACATGGTGCCACTGACATGTTTACTGAACATAACCTCAAAGTCCATGATTTGCATTATTTTAAACATTGCACACTAACAATCTGTCATAGTATTTTGTCTTATATAAACTATTTCCTGATGGAAAATTCAAGAGGATGGCAAATGATGAATATGGCTAAGCAATCAACTAATTCTTCAAATAAAGGTAAGTTATAATATTTTGTTTAAATGCCTACTTATTTAGTATAATAGTAATAGCGTACTGAGTGTTTTATATATATATATATATATATATATACATAAATTAAAAAATATTTAAAACGTTTTAGAAATATATCTTTTAGGAAAACTTGTTTTCCTAAAGAAATATATCTTTAGAAAACTTGTAGGATTTAGCTGACTACACATAGTAGTTTGTATATCATTGAAAAATAAAATACTGCAGCAAGATTACTTGATGTAGATGATTCATTAAAGATTATCATTACTTAAGTAACCAAACTCCTTACCTAATGGAAGTCAACTTTGCCAAAACTCATTAAAGGCCCTAGGGGAGACCGGGGCACTATTGGACTGGGGCACTATTGGACAATGCCTTTTATAGCTAGAGGGAAATTTTTGTCTCCCTTCAATTTCCCATTTTGGTATGCCTGAGACGGTCACATTTCACTGTGGAAAGTTTGGTTATTGTGGCACATCTTCTTAGAAATTGAGTTCATATTTTATGTTTTTTACCCAAAATGAAGTGATTTTGCATATTCACAAACTTATCTCTTTTCACAGTAAGTATTATCCTGAAACAATTGTGTCTATTATTTTGAAATTGTTAGTTTAAACTGACTATGCAATGAATTCATTCATTTTGAGGTTATGTCACTTCCTTTCTGTAATCTTCAATTTTTATATCTTAACCTACCTCGGGGCAGTTTTGGACAAAAGTATGGGGCACAATTGGACAAAACATTATTTTATGTTTTGTCATTGCTACATACTGTTTTTTTTTTTGTTTTTCCAGGTTAAAGATGGGTTAGGAAGTATATAAAGAAAAACAGACAGGGCTAATATTTCTGAAGAATCTATAGTAGCGGCATTAAATGACTATAGAAATGGTAACTACCGATCCATTAGAGAAGCTGCCGAAGCCCATGGGCTTAAAAAGTCGACCCTACATTTCAGACTCAACAAAGTAAAGCAAAAGGAAGTCAACAATGAGAATAGTCTTATAGCTAATGAGCCTAACAATGGTAATGGAGTTGATGAGCTTAACAATGAGGATCATGTCAATGAGCCTGTGGGCAATGAAAATGTAACTTTATTTCAAGAGGTTGAAGATGAGCACCAGCCAGTAAAAGAGGTTACTATAGAAGATATGGCCCCTGTTTATAACACTAAATACTCTCAAAGACAAGTATTTACACCTGAACAAGAACAAAAAATTGCAGACTATTGCATTGAAAGGTCCAGAATGAAACTATGGCCTAACTTACATGATGGCCAGGGAATTAGCCTTCAAATATGCCTTGGCTTTGAATCTCGATCAACGCATACCTGCTAAATGGCGTACTACAGGCTTATCAGGAGAAGAATGGCTAAACCATTTTATGAAGAGACATCAAGGACTTTCACTTCGCCAAGCAGAAAAGACTAGTCTGTCCAGGAACACTAGCTTTAATAAACACAACGTGGGAACGTATTTTGACAACCTAGAAGCTTTGTTCGCAAAAGTAGAAGTTCCTCCGTCAAGAATTTTAAATTTAGACGAGAGTGGAATAAGTACTGTGCTGGAGGCGCCAAAAGTGATTGCAGCAAGGGGAACAAAACAGGTGGGCCAAGTCGTATCAGGAGAGAGAGGGGGGAGCAAATAACTTTCTGTGCCGTCATATGCGCCGATGGGACTTACTTGCCACCAATTTACATTTTCCCCAGAAAACGCCCAAACTTTGCCTACATGATTGGGGGCACCTGAAGGAAGCAAAGCTCTTTATTCTGATTCTGGTTGGATGACATCAGCTCTTCTTTTTAGAGACGCTTAAACATATCCAAAAGGCCACAAAAATGTTCTAAAGAAAACCCCGTGGTTTTAACCCTGGATAATCATGAGTCCCACATTGGCTTGGATGTGGTGATGTACAGCAGAGATCATGGCATACATATGATCACTAGCCATCCACACACAACGCACAAAGTCAGCCGCTGGATGTAGCAGTTTTTAGTCCGTTTTAAAAGGCGCTTAACGTTCTGAAATTCAATCTCTGGCTATCTCAACATCCAGGTCATACGATTACAATTCGAGAAATTGCTCAGCTTACTGCTAAACCATTTGTTGAATCTTTCACTGCATCTAACATCAAAAGTGGATTTCGTAAAGCTGGAATCTATCCACTCAGCCGCAGTGTGTTCACTGACAATGATTTCAAGGGTGCCAGTGTGACTGACCGTGTTATGTCATCGCAAGTAGAAGAAACCAACAACCATAATCCAGTGCCTGGTACGTCATGTGACTTTCCGTTGATGGAAAATAGCCAAAGCTCTGACGACCCACAAGGCTCACAATCATCAAACAAGCAAACTATTGACCCGAATGTACCTGGCCCATCAACGCCACAACCAGTAAATGTTAAAAGACCTACTACATTGACGCTTACTCCAGAGGATGTCATGCCTTACCCCAAATACGTTCCTAAGGGAAAGGAAAGGCGAGGCCGAAAAAAAGGTCGTTCGCGAATTCTGACTGATACTCCAGAGAAAGATGCTCTTGTAGCAGAGTTAAATGAAAAAGAACATAAGAAAATGTTGGTGGAAAAAAGAAAACAAGAGAGGGCAGTAAAAAAGGAAAGTAAGAAGAAAAAAACTGAGGGGGCCTGTAGAAAGCTGTATCAAGATGACTCATCTAGCAAACGAAGATGAGATACAAATAAAACTAGACGATGGAGGCCTTAGTCCTGAAGACTTTTCTGAGGATTGAAGAAGAAACTGTTTGATTTTTTTTTTTTTTTTTTTTTTTTTTTTTTTTTTTTTTTTTTTTTTTATAAGGGGCAAAAAACGCTGAGGTTATCATTGCCCTCAAGAAAGAATTGACACCTACTCGTATTTGGTTGGTGGTGTCAATTAGGTACATAAAGATTACATTGTATATAACAAAATAGGAATTACAACAAGTAGTTGAGTAAATAATTTATACTTAAAAATAGATAACAATAAATGTAACAAGGGAAAGACTGTAGAGAGGTCTTAACATATATAAAGACTAAAAGATAAATGGAACATAAATAAGGACAAGGAACATAACATAAATTAAATAAACTGTAAAAACTTAACACAATATACTGCCACCAGAGTAGCTGTAAAGGGGCTAATTAGGCAGCTGTCAAAATAATGATAAATAAAAATTAAATAACAAAATTTATAAAATATTAACACCAATAGATAGTCTGAATAAATAAGTTTAACATTAAATTATATTGTACTAGTTCATCGTAATTTTTTTTCTTTGTTTTAGATACAGGACGGAAGTTACCTTGAACAGTTTGGAACTCTGTCTGCATCTCCAAGGGTCCTCAACCATATCATCATCAAGTGATAATTGGGAGGATCTGGACGAGGATGGATTAGTCTTTTTCACTAAGAATTTGGATCTATTTTCTGATTTTGCTTGTATGTTCTTTTTTAGTTTATCAGCGAGTTTTTTCCTCTCTTCCAAAGATAGGGCGGGTTTCGTATTTTGTTGCACCCTATCTCTGAAAGTAGGAGTAACTGTTGGGCGAGCTTGAATCTGTGTGTTGGAACTTTGTATGGGGCGTGTGGACTGCTTGGGAAGGGTTACTGGTGGATGCCAAACGGATGTTGTCCAGTACCAGCTGCAAGCTGCTTAACTAAAGCGGGCAACCTGTTCTGCTAAATTGCGTACCATACCCTCCAAGGCGGTACATGACGGGCACTGTGCGGATTGGACTGGGGCTGAAGCAGCTTCGGAGTACGAGACTCCCTTTTTAGGGGTTGGGAGCGATTCTTCTCCTGTACTCTTTGCGGGCTTCGTTAAAGGAGAGTTTGTTAAGAGTAAACGATCTTCAATACTTCCTTTTTCCTCTAAGTAAACTCTACACTCCTTCGAAGTGGCCGCGTGTTTGCCCTTACAGTTCACGCATCTGACGTCATTCTTGCAACCTTCCTCTTGGTGGCCTTCATCGCCGCAACGAGAACAAGTCTCAGGTCCCGAGCACGTCTTACTAGAGTGCCCGAATCTCTGACAAACGGAAACACCGCTGCGGATTTTTAAAATATGGCCGTTACAGTCAGGGACAAGTACCCAGCCTTAATAGTTTTTGGGGGTTGGGGAAAAGCAAAGGTCAGAATTAGACCAGGAGTAGGAACCTTTTTCCCATTCTCCGTCCGAAGCATCCTGACCACATCGGTTACCATTTCACACTGCAGCTCGTCCTTGATATCCTCCTCACTACACTCCATCAGGTCACGGCAGAAGACGATCCCCTTAGAGGTATTCAGTGAGGAGTGCGGTTGAACAAACGACTTCCACCTGATCAAAAAAAGCTTGTCATCTGAAGGAACTTCCTGGCTTGGATGTAATTCGCAGCCTCCACCAGGATAGTTCCATTTCTCAGTTTGCTTACAGATTTAGGCTGACCGCCTGAGGAAACAAAAGCTTTGTTTATAAGGAAAGGGACTAACCTTTGTTAGAGTTTTGCCCTCATCCTTATGACTCACGATTAGGTATAGTGGAGTTGGAAACGTTCATATTTTCTGCGTTTACTTTTTCTTCCACTTTCCTTTGTTTTATATACGATTCATTTTCAGAATCTGACAACTGTCGTTTTTTCTCTGGATCATTAAGATCTCTTCCTCCGAATTCTTGCCCTAAGGGTGGGGGTGGTTTCAATATCCATATATAGGGTAACCAGCGCATCGTGTTTAGTAGTGCGGGCCAATTCACCGGGAGCGGGCATGCCCTCGGTGTCCCACAAACCGTAGTTGGGGGACAACCCTACCTCAGTTCCCCGAAGGCCCGGTTTTCCATCGATTACCAAGTCGGGAATACGCGCACAACTTGGACTCGCACGTGGCAACAGGGGCTCCGACACCCTGCCTACTGAACACTTCCTGACCCAAGGACCGAAGTGGCTGGCTTCTGAACCAGTACATGACTTACGCCTCGGCAGAGACAAGCTCACATCAGCTCTCACCGACACCAGATAGGGCACCTAGAGCCAGCTTAAGCACTCCCAGCGAGCCATGTACTGGAAACGGTCAGAGGACGGGTACTTAAAAGACCCTGGAGGGGGATTTGGTAGGAATTAGGAAATGGGTAGGTGGGAAGAGGCAGTTTAACGTCATACCCAGGACGGGAACTGTTTGATTACCTTCCTGATAAAAACTATGCCACAAATGACTTCATACTGACAAAGTTTGCTTCTAAGAAGGCATCTACCACTTTATTGGCCAAATAGAGGAGCATGTGACTGATGGTTTCCAGTGTGAAATTTCTCAAAAAGAACCAAAACTCTTACAAGTTTTACTTCCCAGAAAATGTTGAAGTCAGCTTTGTCGAAACCAAAGACATCGAGTTCAAGCTGCGACAACCAGATATAATTGGTGGGACATCCAGAGCAGCAAACTGCTTTGTTTTCAAGGAAAATTTGACTACTTTTAATTTCAAATAGTTTTTTACGTGTGTCTTCTGTTTTTTCAGTTATAAAGTTTGTATATATGTTTACTTAAATATAGATGATGTTTGAAACCTATAAATGAGTTATTTTTATGTCCAATTAAACCAATTTTTAGCACTGTCCAATTGTGCCCCAATAAAAAAAATCATTTTGTCCAAAACTGCCCCGACGGGGCAAATTTGGACAAAATGTAGAGGTTTATAAAAAAAAAATAATCCACATAAAAGGGTGCTCATAATTATCTAGAAAATTTGTTGTGGGGTTCTAGAAGACCAACTAAACACAAGGCAAAAAACTAAAATTTTTTAACTAACAGTTTTCATAATTAGAAAAAATGCATAAAGTGAAACATGAAATTACGTCCAATAGTGCCCCGGTCTCCCCTACATACTTTTCATATTTAGGCTAGTGTTTTACTGGTTTAATAATATCTTGTGCATTCTAGATCGTCTAGGCTACAGCTAACAGTCAAAATACAATCTTTGATTTGGTATTTCAATCTGTTAGCCTACACTATACAAAGGTAGGCTAATTTGGTTTTGATCTAAAGAGAATCCCCAAAATGGTCCAGTAAATTCCCTAAACACCAATTAAAAAAAAAAAATGAAAATATGTTAAAAGCGAGTTAAACTTTTCATATTAAGGCTAGTGTTTTACTGGTTTAATAATATCTTGTGCATTCTAGATCGTCTAGGCTACAGCTAACAGTCAAAATACAATCTTTGATTTGGTATTTCAATCTAAAAGCCAACACTATACAAAGGTAGGCTAATTTGGTTTGGATCTAAAAAGAATCCCCAAAATGCTCTAGTAAGTTCCCTAAACACCAATTTAAAAAAATGAAAATATGTTAAAAACGAGATAAACTTTTCACATTTACGCTAGTGTTTCACTGGTTTAATAATATCTTGTGCATTCTAGATCGTCTAGGCTATTAATAGCTAACAGTCAAAATACAATCTTTGATTTGGTATTTCAATCGGTTAGCCTACACTATACAAAGGTAGGCTAATTTGGTTTGGATCTAAAAAGAATCTCCAAAATGCTCTAGTAAATTCCCCAAACACCAATTTAAGGGGAGTTGAACGGTCCATAAGGCCCAATGTTAAAATAAGGTAACTTTATGTACCTTTTTCTCAGAACTCATAACAGTTAGGAAGTTGAAATTTTTACACAAGGTGTAGGATATAATATTGTATTTATACCTCTAAAATCTTTGTAAAATAATTGATACAACTAAAGAAAAAAATTTATATTTGTGTTATTTTTTATTTTTATATTTATTTATTGATGAAATTTGATAAAACTAGAGCTACATACTTCTAAAAGGCTACTTTATAACCAGTAAAAATTTCATGTGTGTAGCATTTATAGTTTCTGAGAAAAAGGTACATATATATTAAAAACAGGTAATTTTCAAAAACAGCAGAAAACATAAAATCAAAATAATTATAAGTTTATATTACCTTTAGAAGCCTCCAGGACAGTAGCTACCATCCATTTCCTCTTCCTCACCTAATAACTGTCTCCTTTTCTTTATTCTTTCTTCCTTAGTCATTGAGTCTGCTTTCAGATCTGCCTTCCTCATCCTGACTTCATCGAGGCTCTTCAATGTGCTTACGGTGTATTTGCCACAGTCTTTTATTCCTAACTCCTTTAAAACCTTGATCCTTCCAATGTTACCTTCATTGAATGTTAGAACAGCATCATGAACACCTAATACAAGAGTCTCTCTTCCAACAAACACATTTTTTGGGATTCGGTTCCACACTACATTGTTGAAAGATTCGTTCACGTTCTGGGTTTTACCGTGAAGATCTAATCTTGACAAATCTCTGTATGTAGGTTATATTGCTGTCAATACAGCTTGAGGTAGAGAATGTTTGTGATTGTAGGTAATTTCTTCTTCATTTACTTCTGCTAACCTGTATTTGCATCATGTGTTAGGAGGTGGAGGGCAAAGTTGATGCGATGGTTTCTCATTTGTTGACAACTTATGAAAATAAGTTGCCCATACTGCTCTATGCATAGCGGTCAAGTCATTGCAGTTATCCTTTATATTTTTACCATAAAAGGCCTGCAGTTCATCAATTACTTTATCAGTCAAACGACCTGGTCCTTTCAATGGTTTTCCATCTTCGAGTGGGGTGCTACCAAGTTGCTGCTTCAGTTTTCTTAGTCTAGAACCCATACGCTTTTCCACGTGCCCAACGCATTCTAATTTTTTTATCGGTTTGCTGTATGGATTTATTTTATTTACAGCATTGAATGCCTTGGAGTCACCATCACCTAAAAAGTTTATGTAGCGTGCTCCTCTTGTGACCTCTGAGCGACTCCAGATGTTGACAGCAGCTGCAACCTCCATGGCTCCGCTGCTACCGCTAAAATTTTATAGACAGTGCTGCTCATGGCTTTCTTTACTTGCTTCATTTTTTATTTTTGTACAACCACTACAGAACTTTGACATGACCTCCACATCAATTACCTTACCAGTATCCATACTACAGGTTGCTCCGTAACAATTTTTTGATTTGTAACCCCTCTTCTGCCAACTTCCATCGAAAGCTACACTTATATCAGGGTCATTGTCATTTTCAATGATTGCTTCTTTAGCAGCACTTACCATAGAGTCTTCTGCAACAACCTTCAAACCTTGAGATAAAACTTTAGAGTACCTACTCCGAGCTGTGGTAGGCGGTGGAAGGTTTAGCATGGCGCAAAGTAACTTTCCGGCTTCTAGGCCTTTCCCGATACAACGAAGTCCATAGAATAGACGTATATTTGTTTCAAACATTTTTGATTTTTCACACATGGCAGAAGACCAGAAGGGGTGCTTGCTGTCACAGCCAGAACAAGAAACAACTACATTACTAACAATGCCGTCATTGTTTTCTATACAAATCTTTACATTACCGCCGCAACTCTTGCAGCCTAAATTACTGACAATAGCATTTATGATGTCTACACTTATAATGATATTCTCACTCTCACATTCAACATCTTCATAACATTTGTTCCCTGATGATGACAACTTTTTCCTTGAACTGGAAGGCCTTGGCTGAGAACTAGGCCTACCTTCAGTTTGTTCCAAAACATCACTTTGTTGTGTGATAGGTCCAAATGGTTTACTTCTGTAATATCTATTGCCCTTATTTTTTACCTTTTTGAAGACACTAGTACGCCTAGGCATGATTAGGTAATAATAAAACACTAATACAAAACCACTTCACTATATTCACAAAGACACAGTTCGTAACTATAGAAACAAGCAGCCTTCAGATTGTGTTTGTAAACAACATAACCAAAACACTGAAATTTGGCAATAACAGAGATGCTCTGATGTCCAGATGTCTGTAAGAGAGCAATAGAGGTTAACGACATAGAGGAATAAAACACCAGAAGCTGCAGACGCTTTTGCAGCCAGCTAAAATAATTACTATATAAAAGACAAGAACGCAGCGCTCAAAACGCACTAAATTTGTTATGTAGTCTTATATTTGAAAAATCATAGAAGCTCAACGGAAAGCCATTTTTATGTAGGGATTGCAGTAAATTGTTCAGAAAGAATCAAATAATAAAATAAAAAATAAAAGCGAAAAAAACATTTTTTTACCGATTTTTGCGTTCAACTCCCCTTAAAAAATGAAAATATGTTAAAAGCGAGTTAATTTTGAAAAAAAAGTATTCCACCACATATTAGACGTGCACTCAAGTGGTGCTTGGAATTAAAGCCACCAGACATGTTAGATGGCAACCAAGATTTTTCTGGATCGGAATGATACGGTTACTCTTAAATTTAAACAGCTCGTTAAATAATATAGGCCTAGCATATTTTAGTTTAAGTAATAATTTTTTTTCAGCAGACCATCCAGACGAAGATGATTCTGGCGCTAGTTCTCTGGGGCTTTACGACTCGGATGCCGACAAAGAATTCTTCCCCGATGATGAGTCAACTTCTGATACTAGCTCTCATGAACTATTCCCTGGCAACGGTACTCGTAATCAAACATGTATGAGTAACAAAGTAAGAGGAAAAATAAGTGATTCTCAGTCAGATCAAAACAATAGGGATGTTGCCAACGAACAAAACTTCCAGATTGCCGATTCAGGGGACCTGTCAGTGAAAAAACAAATTTAAAACAAAAAAATTTTTTTACCTTATTTTAATTCAGTAGCTCTTCCTGAATACATTGATACCAAAAACATGTTATTCTGTGCACTTATTCACATTAAAAATTAGTTTTATTACTAAGAGTACACGAAGCCGAAAATGACATATGTTGGCCACTTCATATAGTATACAGTGTTATGGATGAAATCTACATAAAGCATTTTTTGGATCATTGCAATCAGCTGTTTTTATTTCAGCTACAATCCAGTTAGCAAACATAACCTCAAAATTGTAAGTCAAATTTGTTGTTTTTGAATAATATTTACTGTTTATTGTCTTAGTGTTTTTGAGAGATGGCTAGACTAAAAAAGTTTGGAAAAAGGCGTAATATTTCAAAAACTAAAAACAAATAGTAGTGTTGTAAATAATAGTGTAAATAGTAGTGTTGTAAATAATAGTGTAAATAGTTGTTCTTCTTCAAATAATGTAAGTAGCTCTACTAGCAGTGAATCTTTTCATAGCAATAGGCCTATGCCTGTCAATGAAGGTAGGCCTAGTATACCAAGTTCTTCAGCAAAGAAGCTCAAGAATATAAAAACTATGTGCAGAAGAGCCTGAGTATTATGGACATAATTTCAAGGATGGTAATGTTTTAGTAAATATTTCAATACTAAACAAACAACTGTCAAAATTGCGGTTTTTAATCAGTGTTTCTCTGAACTTTCATTAGAACTGTTTGAATATCCAGAAAAACGGAAAGGAATAGTGTCTAGATTATCACTCATATGCAATAACTGTGATGCTAATGTAGATTTTATGACTTCTGAAAAAACTGAAAGTGGTTGTTTTGAAAACAACATTAGGTTAGTGTATGCGATGAGAAGTATCGGCCAAAAGGACGTTCAGCGGCACAGACATTTTTGTTCGGTAATGAACTTACCCCAACCCCCCTTGAGATTGATAGTTACAATAAAGAACTGAGTAAATGTATTTCTGAAGTAGCTAAAGAAAGCATGCAAATTGCAAAAAGAGAAGCTGTAAATGAAAATGACGATAACAGTGATCTTAGCGTAATATTCGACGGAACCTGGCAGAAGAGAGGTCACTCATCATTGAATGGTGTGGTCACCGTGACAAGTGTAGATACGAGTAAGGTACTTGATGTTGAGTGTATGTCTAAGTTTTGCAATATTTGTAAGGGTAAGCAAGTTCATTAGCCATGAAGGATGTCTTGCTAATTATAGAGGAACCAGTGGAGGGGGATGGAAATAAATGGTGTTGTCAAAATATATGAGCGCTCTGACAAAGGTAATATTCCTACACGTTATGTGAATTACTTAGGCGACGGAGACAGTAAAGCCTTTGAGGTTGTAAACAATAGTAAACCGTATGGACCTGATATTACAATACAGAAACTTGAATGTATTGGACATATCCAGAAACGTATGGGTGGTAGGCTCCGAAGACTGAAGGAAAAGTACAAGGGTGTAACATTACCCGATGGCAAGCCTTTATCAGGAAAAAGGAAGGTTGACTGATAATATAATAACAGAGCTACAAACTTATTATGGAACAGCCATTAGACAGAACTGTGATGATGTAGATAAGATGAAACAAGCAGTATGGGCTACTTTTTTTCATAAGTTGTCTACTGCAGACAAACCTCAGCACGGCCTATGCCCAGCAGGCACAAACTTCGTGGTGTAAGTATAATCGAAGTAAAGAATTGAATGTTGAACCACCATTACCAAAGAACAATATACCATTTACAATCATAGAAGTAATCAAGACCATCTATCAAGGACTTAGCTAATCCTACCTTGCTAAAAAAATGTGTCCATGGAAAAACACAAAATCAGAATGAATCATTCAATAATATGATTTGGACGCGAGTTTCAAAAAATAATTTTGTTGGATTAGAAACATTGAAAAATGGAGTGTATGATGCTGTTATATGTTATAATGAGGGAGTTTTAGGAAAGGCAAAAGTTATGGAAAAGGTATGTGGAAAATCTGGTGCAAACTGTATTGTGGGACTAAAACGTCAAGATTTGAAACGGGTCTACGAAGCTGAACAGGCTATGAAAAAGAAATTGAAAAAAGGGCTCGTGCGGCAAGACTAAATGAGTCGTGATTTGTTAAAAGGGCCCTAGTCCATTTGGTAAAACTTTCAGGAATTAAGAAAAAAACCATCTTGTTTGGAAAATATTTACTTTATCTTTTATATTTTTTAGTTATATTTAGTTTATTACTATTTTTAATTACTGAAACAATAGATATGATGTTTTTTGTTCTTTATATTACTTTTTAAAATTATTTAAAAACTATGGACTTGTGCCCTTTTAACAAAATGCACTAAAAAGGATAAAACATAAACAATTTTCTGATCAAACTTGTGCTTTTATTGCTTACATTAGTAGTTTGGTATAGCATTTGGATTATAAATTAGTCAAATTAACAAAATAAACATTTAATTTGATTTGAGAAAATATTTTTGAGCCATAGTATTAGTTGGTCACTTTTTAATGTGTTATAAGGTCTCAACCTCTGGTACTCAAATCTTCTTCTTCAGCTGTTCCAATGGGCCCATTTACAATTTCATTATAAAATTCCCAGATTTTCTACTTGAAGTCATTGGCCTTGGCTTCCTTCAAAGGAATTTTCCCTCCGGGTATGCAAGTCTGTTTGGAGCTGAAGGCGTACCTGATTGAGCAGACATGAAAAATGTTTGCTTGTCTAGGCCATCAATTGTGGAATAGGCCGTGATGGTACCCTTTTAAGTCTGACCTATACACAAAGTGGTATAGTTTACTAATACCAAAGCAAACCCTACTCTCTCTTTTCAAGTTTTTCGTCTCATCAGAAACTGTCCGGAGTTTGTAATGCTTGCCCCACCAGTTTTTGAAATCCAATATTTCATCACAGTTCACTTTCTTAACCAAAAACTTTCCTGGTATGCTGCTTTTAACAATTTGCTCCACAACTTCATATGGGGGTGAAGAGTCTGTCATATTTCTTAAGTTGCCTTTTCACAAGACCGAAAAAATTTACCCGCAAGATAACTTTGGACGTTTTTTCATTCACAAAGTTTCTTTTGTGGTTTTGTGTATGACTTTCCTTTCAAAATTGAACATTTTATGATGTTCCTCTTGTAGGACTTAGGATCATATTTCCTCTTCTTGAAATATAATTTTCAATTGCAACTTCGTCATTTAAAACAGGAAAACTGTCGTTTGACATGTTAAACACAAAGCATTTGACAACAAAAGCAAGTTATAACCTTAAAATGCAGAAGGTTAGTCTGGAACAACAATCTGGGAATGGGAAAACAGCTGAGACACAAACTAAATAACACAGCTGGAGACAGTGCTGCCAACAAACGTTTTGTTAAAGGGGCACAAGTCCCGGACTAGTGCCCTTTTAACAAAACTTTCAATACCAAACAAGCTCTGTAGCTTATGCTATGTGGGTGGATTTGTGCCTTTCTAACACAGTTAGATTAATCTATGTCTGAAGAATGCAAAACAGTGAAAAAGTGAATTTCTCAAAAAAATGGACTAATGCCCTTTTAAACAAATCGCGATTCAAATGTAAAAAGAAGACTTCAAGACAATGAACAAGTATCCGATGATCCAGACTATGGATATGGTGCTCATTAGTGGATATAAGTGCGATTATTGTGAGTTATAATCAATAATTTTTTTTATTTTTGAATTTCCGAAAGTTGTGTATTTTATTACTTAGGTACCAATATTTCCTAAAGTATTTATTGGTTTTTTATGAAACTTTCACAAGTATTTATAGTATTATTAGCAACAATAATAAGCTTTTTCTAGAAGATTTGAATAAATATGAAGTTTTTATAAGAGTTTTCAATTTAATTGTATTGATTTATTTATTTGATAAAAAATACATGACATTAAAAAAAAACCCATGCTACCAAAAGTATTTATATTCCTTATTATTATTTTTAAAGAACTATACGAACATCAGGTTAAAATTTCATGAGGTTTTATGCATTAGTTGCTGAGAAAAGTGTACCACAATATGTGTAATTTAACATGGGCGAGATAGGCACTGACAGGTCCCCTTCAAGCACTTCAGATACGGCAGATAATCCCCCACTAATTAACAATCCTCCTAATAATGAAGAGGAGCGTGTTATTGATCAAAACAGAGCAAGTAACAAAAGAAAAGTAAAGAATAAAACCATTATCAAACAGCCAGGAAGAAAACGAGTGCGACGTGAAGAAAGTTGGTTGAGCAATGTTCGTAAGCAGAAACATGCAAAAGGAGAAGCATATACTAATAAAAAAAGGGAAGGAAATTCCAGCCAAAACTCTAAAGCCACCTTTTTCTAGCAAAATGAAATGCTACGAGAAAATTTCTGAAGAGTGTCGGCAACAGATTTTAAAATCCTATTGGTGCTGTGAACAAAGTACATCAGACGTCAAAAGGAAATTTAGTATTTCCTGTGTTCAATGCCAACCGATAGAGCGAGAAAGACAAAGGCGTTTAAATTCCGGTCGAGGCAAAAAGCATACTCTTTCTTACTATTTCAATCCTAATGGTAATGATAGAATGAAAGTGTGCTAGGTCATGTTCTTGAATACTTTATGCATATCCAACAAAGTTGTTATCAATACAATCAAAAATCTTCAACCTGGTGGAATCGTAAAACAAGACCAAAGAGGAAAACATGTACCTCCCACCAGGACCCGTGATGCTGTCATTGATACTGTTTTAAACCACATATCATCAATTCCTTATTACGAATGCCATTACTCTAGAGAGAAAGCCACAAGAAAGTATCTAGGGACTGACCTCAGCATTGAAAAAAACGTATGAGATATACCTTGAGTTCTGTAAATCGAATAACATCTCTGAAGAAAATATTGCTAAAAACTGGGTGTATCGTGACGTGTTTAACATAAGGTTCAATCTTTCCTTCAAACGACCTGAAGTTGACACATGCGATTCCTACCAAGCTAAACTTAAAGGTAATTTGAGTCAGTTAGAAAGAGAGGCAATACAAGCCGAGTACAAGAATCACATAGATGAATCAAAGAAGCGTTACGATTTGAAAGCCGCAGACTCAAAAATTGCCAAGGAGGATCCTTCTTATAAAGTTTTGACTGGTGATTTACAGAAGTGTTCACCGACACCTTTAATTACAAGTGGGCTGAGCTTCTACAAAAGAAAACTGTGGATTTTTGACTTACTATACATGATGCCTGTGACTCAACAGTTCACTGCTTGATGTGGTACGAAACAAAAGGAGCAAGAGGAGGGAATGAAATTGCTTCAGGTATCATGAAGTGGGCTGACAATGTGATTCCAGGTTCAGCTGTTCAAGATATCACTTTATGGACTGACAACTGTTATGGTCAAAACAAAAACAATAATCTATGATTATGTGTTTCTTCTGGATATTGAAAAAATATCCGCACATAAAAACCATTAATCAAAAGTTTTTGCTCAAAGGACATACGCTTATGGAGGCTGATACTGTTCACGCTCTCATAGAGAGAAAAAGAAGGAAAGCTAACAGTATGAGCATATTGACACCTTGGGGCTGGCAACAATTGGTGCGGCAAACTTCTTCAAAATACTCTGTATTTAACATGGAATTAGAGGGTTTTAAAAACTTTGAGTCCTTGCCAAAAGGCAAAGATTCTCCGTTTGTGTCCAGGAAGTATGATATTGACAAAAACACTGTTCTCATGTCAAATTTTGTACACATACAAGCCAGACAAGAAAACATGGGTCATCTCTTCTTCAAAACTTCCATTTGACGGAGATTTTTCAGAAATGAGTTATGTGCGATCCAATAGAGGACAAGAACTACCGTTCCCGAAAACTCTTCTATTAGTATCACACCAGAGACTACCAATAAATGTAACAAAATACAATGATCTGATAGCACTACTGCCATTACTCCCATCTGTGTGCCATGACTACTTCAAAAATCTGCCGAGAAGCAACAACGTCTACATGTACCCAGAAGATGACCCCGAAGAAGACTCTGATTAGTTGGCACTTTTTTGGAAATACAGTGTTTATTTAATTTTGAGTTGCTATGGTAACTAGTTAAGTATTATGAAGTATTAAAACTGGAAAAGAATTCACAGAATATTAAAACTCTATGTCCTTTTCATTTATAACAACCCGCTACTTTCTCAGAGGTAAAAAGCACCAAGTCCAACAAGTTTTTTAATAAAATATTTTAAAATAGGTAAATAACAGTTTTTTTGTTTTAAAACAGTTTAAATAGACAATAAGTTAAAATATCAAATATAAAAAAATCAATTTAGTAATGAATATAAATGATAAGGTATAACATTTTATATTGAAACATTTTTTTCAAACTGTTCTCCTGAAAAGTAACAGTTTTGTGACATAGTGCCCTTTAACTCCCAGATACACAAATATAACTCTCTATCTTTATTGGTTTCTGAGAAAAGGTACATCAAAGTAGTGTAATTTAGCATGGGCGGGATAGAGAGGTACGCAACCCCCTTCAATGAAATTACAGGGTCTCAGATAGAACCAGAAACACCCATTGCATTATTTCCTAATAACTTTATAGAAAAACTAGTATATGAAACAAACCTATACGCGACCCAAAAAGGAGGGGGAGTAAATAGAGCTCCTAGAAATATTAATGAAATGAAAATATTTTTAGGAATAAATATCCTCATGGGAATAAAAAGATTATCATCATACAGGGATTATTGGTCCTCATCACGTGAGCTTCGAGATGACTACATATCTAGTACTATGTCTGTCAATAGGTTTGGATGGTTTCTCACTAACTTCCATGTGAATGACAATAGTAAAACTCCTCCACGTGAATCACCAGAATACGATAAACTTTACAAAATAAGACCTTTGCTGAACACTTTAACTGAAACATATAAAAACTGTTACTATCCAACACAGTTTCAGTCAGTAGATGAATCGATGATTGCCTTCAAAGGTCGTAGCTGTATAAAACAGTACATGCCAAAGAAGCCCACTAAACGTGGATACAAAGTGTGGGTCCGAGCTGAACAGAGGGGCTATGTATCTCAGTTTCAGGTATATGAGGGGAAGAGGCAAAATAAAATTGAGAAGGATTTGGGCCAGAGGGTTGTTTCTGAACTGACAGAGTATTTGTCAGGTAAAAATTATACTGTCTTCTTTGATAATTTTTTTACCAATGTTTCTCTTATAATTGCATTGCAGCAAAAGAAAATTCAAGCATGAGGCACTATTAAGACCTGACAGGAAAGACTTCCCAAAAGAATGTTTCTTTCAAAGACAGGAAAGATGGATAGGGGAGAGGGAATCTGGTGGTGTAACTAGGACAGGTATAGTTGCACTGAAATGGAAGGATAAAAGGGGAATTCATTTTCTGTCCAACTACCATAACCCACAAGAAGTGGCTACAGTGAACAGAAAAGAGTCTAATGGTACAATAACACAAGTAAGTTGTCCCCGCCTAGTAAAGGATTACAATTCTCACATGGGATATGTTGATAAAGGAGATATGCTGAAAGCCACATGTACAATAAAAAGAAAATCAATGAAGTGGTGGCCAAGAATTTTCTACCACTTTCTGGATACTACCGTGGTCAACGCTTTTATAATTTTCAATTGTCACACGGAAGGGAAACAAGATACCTTAAAAAAACTTTAGAATGAGTATAGTAAGGTCCCTAATTGGTCTGCCTCGTGGTGAACAAAGAGGAAGAAAGTCAGCTGAGAAACTAAATCCATATAAGATTAATGTTCCTCAAGAAATACGATTTGCCAAGGCAGAACACATGCCAATCAGAACTAGGCTACATCCCGCAGATGTGCCTGGTGTTCTACAAAGGAAACCCAACACAGGTCAAAATGGGCGTGTTCTATCTGCAAAATAGCTTTGTGCCTAAATGAATAAAAAAACTGTTTCCACTCCTACCATAAAAATAGACTAGGAGAGGTTGTGTCTTACAATATGCATATACCTATGTGTGAATTTTTTAAATTAAAATCAATAAAAAATTTAGAATTAAGTAAAATTTAGTAAAATATGAATTTGTAAGGAAATATTGTGTTTTCTTATCAATAAACTCATTTTCTTTAAATAATTAAGTTTATTATTTCGTTCAACACGTCTACAAAAAAAGGCATCACATGCATAGTGGTATTTGTATCTTACCACCTCAATAAAAGAAATTAAAAATTATTTTTATAGGCCAAAAATAATATTATGAACTATTTTTACTATGCTAATAAGGAATATAACAAAAAAAAATCAAAACATGTCATTTGGAAAATTCGTGCTTCAAAGGGTAAAGGGGAGCCAATACGTTTTGACGTTGTTTATGCATTTTAAACAGGCTTCCGAACCTAAATAATGAGTTTTTATTTAGTTTTAATTTAACTTAATCATTGGTTTCAGAACCTGGCCCTCCTGACGATACCGATGAGGACAGGAATTACGATCCAGGCCAAGAAGAAGAGGATTCATCAGAATCATCTCTGTCAGATGGTGAAGAACAAACACAAAGTAAAAGGACAAGGAAACGACTGAGAATCCCAGAAAACTGGAAACGGAATAAAGCAAAACTTTTGCAGAACTCTGGCAAAGCTTACACCGATTCAAAAGGAAACCAAGTAAGAGCAAAATCAGTCCAACCCTATGACCATGTTTGCCGGTACGAGTGCAGAAATATTTCTGATGATAAAAGAAAACAAGTTTTTTATGAGTTTTGGGGCTTAAAATCATGGGACTTACAGTCTGCTTTTATAAATGGATGCATGGAACTGTGTGTACCAAAAGGTAGCAAATAAATGTTGTGAAACCCAGACAAGAGTGTTCTGCTGAAACTCCTAGGAAAAAGGGTTTGCAAGTCTTATTTCCTTAAAACTCTAGATATTTCTCAAAAAAGATATGACAATGTTCTGGCAACAAAACAGAATGCAGGGGCAGGTGTTTCTCCACGGGACCGTAGAGGCAAACATGCCCCTAAAAACAAAATATCTGAGGAAACCATAAATCACATAAAAAAAAACACATAGAATCATTCCCCAAAGCTACAAGCCACTATTCGAGAGCAAGAAATGGAGAAACAAATTACTTTGAAAGCAATTTAGACATTAAGAAAATGCACAAACTGTATGTTGAGCTTTGTAAAGATGAGGTGTTTACCCCGGTAAAAGAGTCATTTTACAGACACATTTTTGTGACTCAATTCAATCTTAGCTTCAAACCACCTCGTAGCGATACGTGCAACAAATGTGACGGATTGGAAATAAAAATTAAATTTGGCACAAGTCAAGATTCTATTGACAATAGCAAGGCTGAAAAAGAACGTCACTTGACAGAAGCTGAAAATGATAGATCAGCGAAAAGAAGTGCTGAAGAAGAATCTAAGACAAATCCGGTTGTTGTAGCGATATGTTTTGATGTCCAGAAAACCCTGCCTACGCCGATGTTAACTTGCAACAGAGTTTACTATGCAAGACAGTTAAGCGGCCCACACACGCTGAGATCTGTTGCGATACATGTATCGATACAAGGTTTCGTGCAACAGATATCATCGTGTGTGGGGAGGTTGCAATGAAGCGGTTGCAGTATCAGGCGGTGTCGATGCCATGTTTCAGTATCCCGCAGACTGCGGAGTTTGGCAACACCACGCAACTGATACTGATACAAGTTTCAACGTGAATGGCACGGTATCGCAACGGTTTCCGCTCTTCAGTCAGATTTGCGACGCAGAGCTGTTCTGTACTGAATATCGTAGTGTTCGTAATGAGTTGCGAGAAAGGATTTTTGGAGCAGTTTATTAACATATATCATTTACATCCATGTTTGTGGAATACGAAGAGCAATGATTACGCAAACACGCATATGCGGAATGATGCATACGCAGAGCTGTTAGAGTTCTGTAAAGAGAAGTAGCCTACCCCACTGCAACCAAAGATTTTGTTCTTAAAAAAATTCATGGATTACGATGCAGTTTTTGACGTGAGCTTAAAAAGGTATTAGACTCTCAAAGGAAAACCGGTAGTTCTGCAGATGACGTATATGTCCCAAATTTGTGGTATTACGAGTTGCTTTGTTTTATCGCAGATTCAGAAACACCAAGACAAGGGAAGTCCAGCTTGGGTGAAGATACGAACAACGACGATCAAGTAAGTTCGGAATACTCTCTTTATTGTTACAAATATTTTGCATTTACATTGAAAACTATTTACAAAGTTAACGGTGAAGACTAAACATTTTTATTTTAACAAATAAAATTTAAAATGTCCATGGATTATTATGAGTAACAAATAGTTTTAATTATTTACGTATTATCCCACTAAGTAACAATATTTCAAGCAATAATTATGTTTTTGTAAGAAGAAATGAATTAATGAGTTTTAACCCTTATTGTGATTAGCAAGAGTGAAAGTAAATGTTTTATATTTTGAGTGCAGTTGTTTACATGTAGGCTCCTTAGATACTCCTTAGATGTTTTTCTAAATGCCATCTTTTCTTGAAAATCTACACTTCCCTCATTGTTGAAGTATGTTTTGTAGTTATCTCTGCTTTTCTTTGCTAACATCGACATTGCTCTCGGTGTGCGCTGTAAAGGAACCAAATAGCTCGCCGAACCACGCCATTCTCCAGGAACAACTTCTCCAGATTCTACGTCGTCTCTGTCAACGTCTGCAGTCCTGATGTACGTGTTTGTTTTATTCAACAAATACGTAGTTATGGAGTACACATGCTGCCAAAACAACACTGTCTACATTCTCAGCAGAAATCCCCATTTCAGATTTAAATACCCTGAACCTCGTAGCTAAAATTCCAAATGCATTCTCTACAACACGCCTCGCTCTACAATGTCTGTAATTGTATACTCCTTCTTCTTTGGTTAACCCTTTTCTCTGAGAATAAGGCTTATGTAAGTTCTCCATTAATGGAAATGCCTCATCTCCAAGCAATACGTAAGGCAAGGTATGTTGTGTGTCCAGGATATTAATAGGTGGTGGTAGATTCAGCATCCCATCTTTTTATTTGTTATACAATGGCGTTTCTTGAAGCACTCCACCATCTGCCACTTACTTCCATTAATGCCACTGTGAATAAACATAAACTCGTAATTAGCGTTTACCAGTGCTAATAAAACAATACTAAATTTTCCCTTGTAGTTGTAGTAGTAAGACCCACTGTTGGGTGGTTTTACAATTGAAATATGTTTCCCACCAATAGCCCCACAGCATGTGATAAATCCCATTTTGCTTGCCCATTAGAGACTGCTCTCCAATCCTCTTCATTTGAGGGGAACTGAAACAAAAATATTGATGTTATTCTTATTCATAAACAGTCTTCATACCGTAGATTTATTTTAATTTCAGGTACAAGATGACGATGCCTCTGTGATGGAAGAATCTGCAATCCAAGACGCTCCGTCTGAAGAATCTCACCCATCATCGGCACTTTCACAGGAAGTATCCGCTCTTCATCATCAACAACCTCGGCTTCCCGAGCTCCCTTACCTCTGAGGGAAAAACAACTAATGGAATTAGCGGGTAAAACGTTGCAATACTTCAATAACCGCCCACCGCCACAACAAACTGCGGATGACTATGACATTGCTGGTAAAAAGTATGCATGTGACTTAAGGAGTCTCGGTGCAGATCAGAAGATTATAGCTGAAAAATTGTTGAGCGACATCATATTCTTTGGTAAGCTTAACAAACTAAATGAATTTACTACAGTGCAGTTGAGTCAACAACTAGTTCACGCCAATAACAATAATGTACCGCAACCATCTGTGAATACACAAGCTAATGTTCATTATCAAACATTTCCTAACACAGCTAATCACTTCTTCCCTCAAACATACCCGAATATGACACTGAGTTATCCACAGAAATCTTCCGTTAACTCATTGCACAACGTACACCATGAAATAATTTATAGTATTGATAACATTTCTCAACAAGAGAAAAACATCCCGACCTCATCAAACAACGCCAAATTCATTGATCAGAACAAAGACACTAGCAAACAACTTTCTTCTCCTTTAACGTTCATGCAGGCAGAAAATTTCAACAACCACCAAAGCGTTCAACTGAAAGTAGTAGTGATGAAAATAATTTCATTGAACTTAAGACCCCGGGTGAACACGAACAGTCAGTTGAAATAGATGGCTTAGACAATTTTTTACATTTTTCTGAAAAACATGATGAGATCTAAATTTCCATTTTAAATGAAAACTCTGTTACGTATTTTGTACTACAGGAAATATTACTTAAAATGTTAAAACTATGTACTGT
Source organism: Homalodisca vitripennis (assembly GCF_021130785.1). Taxonomy (NCBI): domain Eukaryota; kingdom Metazoa; phylum Arthropoda; class Insecta; order Hemiptera; family Cicadellidae; genus Homalodisca; species Homalodisca vitripennis. The sequence goes on from NW_025776316.1 coordinate 128,057, forward strand.
ACTGAGTAAGAAAGATAATTTGATTTAAGAAAAACTCATTTGTGATTTAATACTAGATACTCGTATACATAGAATATTTGTGTTTATAACTATAACTTAAAGACTATATATCTAAGTAGTTATAATTTACTAATTTAATAATTTTAATTATTATTTACTGTGAGGAAGATGATTTCAAGAATAACAAATTCAGAATATAAAATATACGAGATTTGTATTCAGATAATACAGGGTTCAACTTGTATAGCAATAAGTTAAAGAAACTTAAAAAACTTGTATAGCAAAACTAAATTTCACAACCGAAATATAACTAATACATTCATATTGTGTATTGTATGTATTGGTATGTCCTTTAATACAAGTGAACATATTTCAATCTTGAGTATCGTATAAACTTATGCAGGTCCATTCATAATCCCTATATTACTGAGTTTATTTATTTCTCTTACCTTTAGATATTCTTATTTTAACTCCTGAAAAATAGCATCACACGTCTCGGGTATGATTTTCCCCAGAGCCTGAGGTGAGATCCCTGTAGAAAACTTCAGATCTCCATATGTGTTTCCAGTGGCAAGGTATCGTAGTGTTGCAGTTAGGTGTTGTTCTGCAGTTACAGCACCCCTCATAACAGTGTCAGTTTTTTGAATACTGCACCTTACTCTTTGTAACAAATTTAGGAAATTGGTCTAGTCCATTTGTAAATAGTTTTTAAAATCACCAGGTTCATTTAAAGCGAGTTCTCGTAATAAAGCTTTATTAGTAAAACGTTCCTTATCAAGTAGCCATTTTTGCACCACTTACTTTTAGGACGTCTACTCTTCTTGATAGCTACGCCTACAGCTACACCACAAGCAATCACAACTTCTTCGGGAATATCCATCTTTGCACATCTCTCTCCAGCGCGTTCCACACCAAAGTCTCAGTGACACTGCATCAGTGTGAGTGGTCTGCCCTTGCCACGATACGTGATTCATGACACCTGGGTATCGATACATGTATCGCAACAGATCTCAGCGTGTGTGGGCCACTTTATGGACCTACAATTTAGCGATACATGATCTCGGAAGCAAACACGCCACGATGATGATGTGGACAGAAGCAGACGCGTCAAGGGGATCGCAAGAAATTGGATCCTGTTTGTTAAAGTATGTTTTTAAACTTCCTCGGACCGTCAAGCACATTATCGCCTTCAGTGATAACTGTGGAGGTCAGAACAAGTCCCAGTTTATCACTAGGTTGGATGTACTCGTACATAGTGAACAACAAGCACATCGAGAGAGTGGACCACAAGTTTCTTGTCGCTGGCCATTCCTACATGCAGTGCGATGAAGATTTCGGCCTCATCGAAAAAACAAAATACAGTTTGTTTTTGTGCCGGATGACTGGGTAACTGCTGTTGCGCCTGCACACCGTAAGTTTCTAGTTGTACAAATGAAAACAGATGACTTTCTGACAGTAGAAGGGATGTATGAGTATCTCAAAGACTCTGTAGTAGGAATAAGTAAATTTCAATGGCTCAGGTACTTGAATGATCCTTTTGTTGTCCTCTACAAGAACTCTGTAAATGAAACTGAGCCGTTCACATCATATGGCATGAGGAAACCTAAGTGCTCTTTCACACGATGTTCTAATTTCTAAGTGCTCTTCGTGATGTTCTAATTTCTTTCAATCTAAATTGGTCCGTGAATTCATCGACACGAGTGACCGCTACAACGAGTACTGCCATCGACAATGTTGTTACCAACATTCCTGACCTGACAGTCTCTGTTTTGAACACTGCAATCTCTGACCACTTTGCGCAGGAGGCCGTGGTTCATGGGTGCAAACTGGAAAGTCAAAATTCTAAATTTAAAGTTGCCAGGACAATTCGGCCCCAAAATATTCACCACTTGAATGAGATTTTGGAAGCCGTTTTTAGACAAGTTTGGTAGTGTCGATGACATGTATGCAGCATTCAGTGATGGTTTCAACTATTATCTGGATGTTGCTTGTCCGTTCAGGAGGACCAAAGTCAATCGCAAACCACAAAAAGGTACGTGGTTGACTAAGCGAATTCTTGTGTCTCGAGAGAAGCTAAAATTTTTTCACAAAATTTTCATTGGAACCCAAAACGAAAATTTCAAAACTTTTTTCAGAAATTACCGAAGGATCTAAAAAAAAGTTATACAAGCAGCTAAAGCGTATGATGTAAATAGAGCCTTGGGTAACTGCGAAAACTTCTCAAAAACTGCTTGGAAAATCATAAACGACTTATCTCCAGATACAAATTTGAGCAAAAATACCAAAGTAATTGCAATCAGAATTGAAGACAAAATTGTTGAAAATCAAGCTCAAGTAGCAGACGAATTCAATAAGTACTTCTCTTCCGTTGCTACAGTGAACTCGGCGTTCACTGAACCTCGGTTCAGCGAGGGAGATGCTGTTGAACCAGTTGCATCCATGGCTTTGGCTCCTGTGTGTGAGGGGGAGGTAGCACGTGTGATACAAGGGCTGAACTTAAAAAAAAACGTGTGATGCCAGCGGGATGTCAGTGTGGCTTCTCAAACGTTGCTTCAGGCTCATAGTGAGACCACTCACAAAACTGATAAACGTTTCTTTGGAAAAGGGAACTTTTCCGTCTCTCCTGAAGACGGCCAAAGTCATCCCTATCTTCAAAAAGGACGATCCTTGCCTTTCAAGCAACTATCGCCCAATCTCAATTTTGCCTGTGTTTAGCAAAATTTTTGAAAAGTTTTTTTATGAATGACTTGCAAGCTTTTTAGAAAATAACAAAATTCTGAATCCAGAACAATTTGGATTTAGGAAAAACAGATCTACATTGGATGCTGTGAACAAGCTCTTGGACAATATTGTCGATGGAATGGAAGGACGAGAACATGTGATTAGCATATTCCTCAACCTATCCAAAGCTTTTGACTGTGTGCATCATGAGACACCGTTGCACCAGTTGGAGAAATGCGGCGTGCGGGGTCTCTCGCACTTGTGGCTCGCTTCTTACCTCAAGGATCGAGACCAGTGCGTGGAGATCTCGAACGTTGTTTCAAACAAAATTAAAATGACCCACGGTGTCCCTCAGGGCTCCATCCTTGGGCCTCTCTTGTTTCTAGTTTACGTCTGTAGATTGAAATCAGTGATCCAGCATGGAACGCTGGTTCAGTATGCTGACGACACTACTCTCTGTCTCAAAAACAAATCAACCCAAGATCTGGAAATCAATTTTTTCATAGAATTGAATGCATGCATTCAGTATTTTGCTGAAAGAAACCTGAAAACAAATCAGTCAAAAACAAATGTCATACATTTTAGCCTTCGACAAAATGATCACACAGCGCACCCTGCTGTGTTTGTGGATGATGTTCGTTTAGAGGAAACTGATTCCACAAAGTTTTTGGGAATGTTCCTAAAGTGGCGGATCTTCCATCGACCTATGAATGTGAACATTGATTTAGCTGTCAAGATAACGAAAGCCTGTATAATTCTACACGACTTTGTTAGAGTGAGAGATGGAGATAGGTTAGAAGATGCATCTACTGTTGTTGGATGGGAAGATTTGCCAGTACATACCCATCAAGGAACTAACTAGTCATTGCGAGGTGGGATCAAGTCCATCCAGGTTAGAAATGTTTTGGCTAAGTACTTCATGACAAACGTTGGATCAGTGGCATGGCAGTTAAAAAAATCTAATCACCACCCGTGGACAAAAATGTGAACTGTTTATGATGTTAAGGCTAATAGTTTTATATATAGTTAAGTAAAAAATAGTATTACAAATTCATAACAACAATGTCAGTGTCCTAAACTATGCATTAAAATTCGTTTTAGAAATATATTAGTGTTTCATATTTATGCAACTTTTTCCTCCAAATTTGAAATAGCTTTTTAATTTAATTTTTCTCAGGTACTTTTTTGCTAGTTTCCCACAGACATTCTTTTGACATTTTAACAGTTCTAGTCTTTTTTATTTACCCATTACTATTCAAATGTAAATAATCCGGTTATTTCTGATGAACACATTTATCACATGCTATGTGTTTAACTATGAAAAACTTCTAAACGGTACTTACCCAACTGTTTCTTTTCTGAAGCGGATTTGTCTTCAAATCCAGGAAATAGCGCATGACAGATTTCTCTCCAAACTCCCCTGTTCTTGTTTCTGTCTTTACTTGGAGGAATAAATGCACCAAAGAAAATTTCCAAGCGTGGTTTCTATGAAGTACCAGAGCTAAAACATAGTCTTTGGAACTAATTGATGTTGTGTTCAAACTATTTTTATGTATTCAACTAATTACTTTGTGAAAGTTACTATTTTATTCATCATCAAAACAAAAATACATTCAGTATTACAATTACATCTGGAGCATTCTATACTCTATTATCACCCTACAATGCACCTAACATAAGTTTTTGGTTGGTTTTACTGATACTTTTATGTTGGAGCAAAGTACACTCCTTCCATTGGTAGACTTTGCTCCAATTTTCAACAATTAATAAATCAGCCTTTTTAAAAAAATATAATACAAAGAAAAAATTATCATAAATTAATTAAGTGACGCATATATAATTTTAAAAAATTAGTTAAAAATTTTATACAATTTAAAAATTAACAGAAATTAACATTTTAAATTTTGAGTGTCAAGAAATGGAGCAAAGTAACCCCGATTGACGGTACGTATACTTCGGTATTGTTCTTGTTCAAGCATTTTTTTTTTTTTTTTTTTTTTTTTTTTTTTTTTTTTTTTTTTTTTTTTTTTTTTTTTTTTAAATGGGTGAAACACAAGAGGTAGTGGCAGTTGAGGCTGACGAAGATATTGACATAGAAAAATTAATTATGTTTGTGGAAGAAAGACCACTGCTGTGGGACAAGTCGATAGAGGAATATAAAAACAGAAACAAGAACAGGGAAGCTTGGAGAGAAATTCCGTCATGCGCTATTTCCTGGATTTGAAGACAAATCCGCTTCAGAAAAGAAACAGTTGGGTAAGTACCGTTTAGAAGTTTTTCATAGTTAAACACATAGCATGTCATAAATGTGTTCATCAGAAATAACCGGATTATTTACATTTGAATAGTAATGGGTAAATAAAAAAGACTAGAACTGTTAAAATGTCAAAAGAAGGTCTGTGGGAAACTAGCAAAAAAGTACCTAAGAAAAATTAAATTCAAAAGCTATTTCAAATTTGAAGGAAAAAGTTGCATCAATATGAAACACTAATATATTTCTAAAACGAATTTTAATGCAAAGTTTAGGACACTGACATTGTTGTTATGAATTTGTAATACTATTTTTTACTTTACTATGTATAAAACTATTAGCCTTAATATCTTAAACAGTTCACATTTTTGTCCACGGGTGGTGATTAGATTTTTTTTAACTGCCATGTCACTGATCCAACGTTTATCATGAAGTACTTAGCCAAAACATTTCTAACCTGGATGGACTTGATCCCACCTCGCAATGACTAGTTAGTTCCTTGATGGGTATGTACTGGCAAATCTTCCCATCCAACAACAGTAGATGCATCTTATAACCTATTTCCATCCCTCACTCTAACAAAGTTGTGTAGGATTACACAGGCTTTCGTTATCTTGACAGCTAAATCAATGTTCACATTCATAGGTCGATGGAAGATCCGACACTTATTGCTCATGATGCCAAATGTGCATTCAATCAATCTTCTACCTCTACTTAACCTATAGTTGAAAACTCTTTTCTCAACAGTTAAGTTGTGGCCTCCAAAAGGACGCATAAGCTTAGTAATTAAGGGGGAATGCATCGTCTCCTAAGAAGAAATAAGGCATATTAGGCAGATTTAGGAAATTCTATTGCTTGATCCTGAATCTTTTTCCATAGACTTGATTTATGGAAAACTGATGGATCTGCTTCTGATCCGTAAGCCCCAATGTCAACTAAGGTAAAACGATAATTTGCATCGCACACCGCCATTAGCACAATAGAAAAATAACCTTTGTAATTGAAATAAAAAGAACCGCTATGCTCAGGCTTGACAACTCTGAGGTGTTTTCCGTCCACAGCCCCAACGCAATGGGTAAATTGTGTTTTATTACAAAATCCTTCTGATATTTCCTTCAGATTCTCTGCCGTCAGCTCTGTAAAACACTCCGAACGCAAGACGTCCCATAAACTGCTGCATACGTTTTCTACAATTTTACTTATTGTAGAGATTCCAAGTTTGTAGTAGAAGTGTAGGTCAGTAATCGTGTTGCCAGAAGCCAAGTACCTAGAACAAAGAACAACAGATGTTATAACTGTCTTTGTTCGATTTTTCATAGTTAGTAATCATAGTTTGTTAAATATGTGTACCTAAATATGAAAAAAACTAACTTGTACAGTTAAAGTTTTCACAAGGTTTTTCACTCTAAAACCAACTAGGTACTTTCATCTTTAATGTCTTTTCCTTTCCTTTTCAGTAACCTTTTTTTGTCTTCTTTTGCTTTTTTATCTCTCTTGGAGTCGATTCTCTTTAGTCCTAAAATCTAAAACTTTCCAGGTCGAATGCCTAGCCTACCCAAAACATTTAGCTTTCCTACTGCTCCTTCATTGAAACCAAACCATACTGAACTTTCGTTCTGGATTTGGATTTTCCCATAAAGGCAGCGTTTGATTTTTCTTTTGGACGAATACAATATAAACATATTACAGCTGTCACCAGTTGCTGAAAATAGACACTGAACAGTAGGGCAGCCAACAAACCTAAAGTAAAACAAACTATATTTCAAGTAACATGGTATTACGTAAAAAGATTTTTATATTTGTTTATCCCTAAAAGATACCGTCTCCCCTTAAACTGTCAATTTATTTCCAACTGTCATGTTCAATAAATAATCAAATAATTAATGCGGGTTTTTATTTCAGGGGACAACTTGCTGAAGAAATAGCGAAATATAAGGGATAGGTGGATGAAGCACATTTGACAAGATAAGGATTCAAAAAGATCAGGAGCTGGAGCTAGTAAAATAAAAAAAATACATATATCACGACCAACTTCAATTTTTGAAGAAAATAGCTCACCAACATGACACAGAGTCATCCATCAACGTACCCGAAGGCAATAATCCTGTATCACCAACGGAAGATATAATAGACAATACAAGAACTCGTATTCCAGCGCAGCCAAACAAACCAAAAGTAAAGGGAAAAAGGAAGAGAAACGAAGACGAGTTCGAACTGAATATGATGAAAATCTTAATCTTAGAACAGCCGTATGACAAAGAAGAAACTTACTTTGGCTTCTTCAGAAGTATGGTTCCAACTTTAAAGACCTTTACTAGTGACCAGTTTGTTGAAGTTCAGCTAGGCGTTCTCGGTGTTTTAAAAAACGTCAAGGCCCAAGGACAGGGTCAAGGAACCAGCCAGGTCCCTACTTCGCAATACCAGCAAGTCCACTACCCATATCCCGGGAGTCAGCCTCAAAACGTGTATTGTCTTCAACAACAACCGCAGTTTGCTCCGCAATTTTCAAACCAGACCTACATCAACCCATACATTCGTCCGATTCACCCACATACCTCAACCAGCATTGAACAGTACTATCCAATGAACCAACAAACCAGTCAAGAAGCAAGCAACCAGCAGCCAACGCCACCACCACGGACACCAACCCCGCATCGTGCTACAGCTACTCCAGCATCAAGTGTCTTGTCCTTGGATTTCGAAGGAGATTCAAATGATTTTAATATTTGATAAAAGTAAAAATATAAAATTTCTTATGTAGCAGTATTACTCTTTTGTATATTTCTTATACAATAAATGTTATCCATGTACGTATTTGTAATGTTTTTGTATAAACTAACCTTAAATGACATATCGACTATATTTACAAATACAAATTACTAACACATTTATAAACTTACCTTATTGTAACGGCAAGCATTTCCATAGGTTGGATGGAGTTCCTCATGTTTGTATCTTGTTTTTGCAGCTTGTCTTTCAGTTTGTCATAAAGTTCATTATATGATTTAATTGACATACGAAAGTAAGAAAAGAATCTTTCCTCACTGTTCCGCAATGAATTGAATAAAACTTTGAAGGACCCAGAAGTGTGTCGATTTTGAAGCAATGGGTGAATCCAATACCGCCTATTTCTTCTTCTTCGCTGTCTCCACAGTAAGTACATGGCTAGCACTTTATTCTTCCGCGGTGTTAACATTTCAATAGTTGAGCATGTACTGAACAGTCAAAACATGGGAGCGCCGCACGGCACGCGCCGGACGAAACCGACCTCGTGTGAAAACATTCAGCTTCCCAGCCGCACGGCGTGCACCGGATCGTGTGAAAGAGCACTAAGGTCGGACGTCCATCAAGTGTTTTTACTCTGAAACCTCTGTACAGTTCACCTATTAAAATTTACACCGCCAAGTAAAAGGATCTCCAGTCGCTGCTGGAATTTGTGCCACCGATCCATCACAACTATTACCAGAATCTAATACATGGAAAGAAAGAAAAGAAGAAGCAGCAGCAACCAAAGCCATCAACCTCAACGACACAAGAGAGTGAAATCCCTATGTTAGAGTCAGACATTGAACACGACTACTTGTGGGAATCAGAATAAGATCATTCATGTTGTTGACATTTACTGTAATTTGAGTTATTCAACAAAACTATGCAAGTTATAGCTTTTATACTTAACTAGCGGGCCCGGCGCGCTTTGCTGCGCATTTCAATAATTTTTTGCAACAGTTGCCCGCGGCTTCGCACGCAATTTCCCGTTGAAAACAGTACACTATATTCACTTATTCTTTTTCTATCACATTCTAAACATTGCTGAGATAATTGATAGTCGTTCCATCGTGAGCCTCTTGGGCGTATTATGAAGGTATGTACCATATTCCTGCCTCTATCTAGCTGTTACCCACGGCTTCGCACGCAAATCTTAAGAACCGAAGTCCTTATATTACTTAGTAAATTTTTTTTTTTACTATAATAAATTTTAGATTAAATTAGTTATATCTCCGATGCCACGATTGAGCTTGCTTTGTTGTCTCGATCGAGAGAATATGTACACACGGAGTTTTGAGAACCATACTTCTGTCAAAAAAAACAACTAAGGTTGATTTTATAACATTCTTTATATTTGTAGCCAACGTAAGATAGTAATTATGATATCTGCATTACTCTTCTGATCAAGCATGAGCATGGTTTATATTAAATAAATATTGCAGTTAAAGGTGAATTTTTACGTCAAATTTGAATTGTATTATCTGGATAGTAAAGTCTATGTTTAACAGTGATTGCAAAAACAGTTTAAACAAAATTTGTCGTTTCTCTTAAGCTTACTGTATGCTTTAAAACTATAAGTGTAATATATGTTTACAAAGAACAGCTGATTAAAAATTTGAAAAGACGTTAACATATGTTTGCTGCAATGCATTTCTTATGGGTATTTCTGTAACCAGTGGGGCGGAATCCTGAATCGGGAAAGGGATGGGCATAGCTTATAAACCTTCTCCGTGGAAAAATACATATACGTACAAATTTTCATCATGATCGGTCCAATATTTCACGATTCCATAAAGGACAAACATACAAACATTCATTTTTATATATATAGATAACAATGTGTATTATCTAGTCACTGGTTTTTATTTCCATGGTTATTTCTATATTTTCATTTAGAAGCAAAGGGGTGTAAGTTACAAGTTTGGAGAAAAAGGGGTGTAAGTGAGTGTAAGGGTTTGCAAAAAAAACACCACTTTGGCTAAGAAAGTTTATTATATATAGTTCATGAAATTGTATATACAAGTATACAATTACACGTAGAATAGGTTTTTATCAACACATGTCAAAATATTTTAACCAGGAATTTACAAATTGAGCTTAACTTTAGAGCTCCATAACTCAAAATCAATATTTTGTCACTTACACCCCTTTGTTTATATGCGGCTCATATATTGTTTCTATTTGAGTTTGGTGCCGTTGGGGACACCAACTATTTTCTACCGTCAAGTAAGTAATTTTTCATTAAAAATTACAATTTATTTGTTTACAAAGAAATGTTGTACATTCTAAAAAGAGTTTTGAAAAGTTTTGATACTACACATTTCAATTAATAATGTATTTATACAACGTTAACACATTCGAGTCTACGCTCGAGCCAGACTCGAGCGCCTTTGTTTAATCCCCCGGGCGGCGCTAGAGCGTGACTCGATCACAGCTTTGCCGATTGATATACGGAGTTGCCCGAGTGATATTCGAGTGCCGTCTGCTGCATTAAAAGCCCCACACACTACCGGACCAGGCCTTCAGACCAGACCGTCTGGTCTGGTGTCAGGCACTTGTATCGTGTGTGGGGCTGTCTGCGGACCGATTTTCTCGAACCAGATTGTCTGCGTGTCTGATGGTTGAACCCTCCGACCACCGACGGTCTGAGGTTCCCCCACCACTATTTTTTGTCCGGTCTGTGAGTGTGTAGCGCTGTCTGTCGGACGGCCGACCGTCGCGACAGTCTTCATCCATCTGTTGCAGTGAGTGTTGCTGTTCTAGCGCAACATCGTGATGTCTTCACAGCAATCCCAACCGAACAATGAAGCTGAAAAAGAGGTTTTAGTGGAGCTTATTGAGTCACTAAAAGAGAACCGATGTTTGTGGGACACTAAGTGCGATGCCTATGCGAATAGGGATCTACGGAGGGCAGCACATGGTTCGCTGTTGGAGATATACAAAAAATTCCAACCGAATGCAACAATTGACCTGCTCAAGAAGAAGATAGAAAATCTCAAGTGCAGTTTCAGACGGGAATTGAGGAAGGTAAGCTTCACAACATTGATGTTTGTATAAATTATCCAATAATTTATTAACTTCTTGATTTTATATAATTTTTATTTATTTATTTAACCCTAGAACACTTATGTATCGTAAAAATGACGACTCGCCATTTGCAAAAATGCCACACCCACCATCAGAGTCAAGGTCACGCCCCCCTCTCCACAGTACCTTCCCCACTCCAATAGACTAGCTCAGTCGCGGAGTAGCCGTCCAACAGGTCACTTGCTTCTTTGTTGTTCCGAGTTCGCGTCGTAAATCTGACGATACATAAGTGATGGTGTAACTTTTATCCTTAGTTGATCATAGTTTGTTTTTCATTAGATTTTAGTGCGTGTGTTTAGATTTTTAGTTTTTGTGATTTTCTCACAATGGATGAAGACTATGAGCGTATGACTAATCAAATAAGACAATACCTGGAAGAGTCTAGTGACGAGGAAACTCATCGTTCTTCCAATGACAGTGGAAGTGACAATGAGGATCAATGTGAAGTTGATGAAGTAGAAGACACAGATGTGGACGATATAGACGCAGATGAAACCTACTTTCCATCAGAAAAAGGCCTCAGAGTTTACGAGAGTGAATCAGAGTCAGACAGTGACAATGAGGTGAAACGTAAGAAGAAGAAAAGGCGTAAGTCTAATATTGAGCTTCCATCAACATCTACCGCACAGCAAGTATGTAGGCCTAGATCTAACCTTTCAGCACAGCCCAATGCTGACCTTTCAACTTATGATGATAGTGCCAACGATTTGACTGAATATAACATCTTGCCTGATGCTGTACCTGAAAATGCGTCAGATCCCGATGCAGATTCCAACCAAACACAATTTACAGTAGATTCAAATATTTTTATTCCTAAAGCTACTATTATTAGAGCTAAGAACAAGCATGTGTGGCACACTAAACCGCAGCCTACGAATGCTCGTACTCCAATGAGAAACATTGTGCTCTCGAAACGTGATGTTGTAGGAACCGCCCGTGGATCTGTACTGCCTCTATCAAGTTTTCTTGAAATATTTGATGAAGCCATGATAAGTAAAGTTCTGCTCCACACAAATGAAGAAATGGATCGACTTAGAACTAATTACAGAAATCAGGCAGTAAATACAATACAACCTATAAGTATGCAAGAGATGAACGCGTTTCTTGGTATTTTGGTGAACTCTGCATGGTCTCATGATAATCATTTAGCTGCCAGAGAAATGTTTGACAGTGTATGGAGTGGTTCCCGGTACAAATGTACCATGACCTGTGATCGTTTTGAATTTATTGTGCCTTCACTCCGTTTTGACAATAGAGCCACACGTGAGGAACGCAAAATGACGGATCCTTTCGCTCTAATTAGAGAGCTATGGGAAGCATTTGTCGGAAACTGCAGAACAAAATACAAACCTGGTAGTTACGTAACAGTGGACGAGCAGCTCTTAGCCTTCAGAGGAAAATGCCCATTTAGGATGTATATTCCTAATAAACCGGCTAAATATGGGATCAAAATTGTTCTATGTTGTGACACCACCACCTATTATGTGGTCGATGGAACACCCTACTTAGGAAAAAAAACTCCAACACAAGGGCAGTCTGCAGCTGATTATTTCGTGAAAACTGTGACTAGAAGCATTCATGGATCTAATAGAAGTGTTACCACCGACAACTGGTTCACAAATGTACCACTTGCTGAGGAACTCCTGCAACAGCCTTACAATCTAACCACAATAGGGACAATCCGTATAAAAAGAAAAGGTGTTCCAAAGGAACTTGCCAACAGAAAAGAACGGCCAGTTGGTTCTTCCATGTTTCTTTTTGACAAGGAGAAAACTTTGGTTTCCTACAAACCAAAAACCAATAAGGTCGTTGTTTTGCTATCTACTATGCACTCTGGCATGAATCTGAATCAGGAAACCAAAAAACCTGAAATCATTCATGGGTACAATGCCACAAAAGGAGCAGTGGACACGCTTGACAAGATGTGCGGGGACATGTCCTGCAGCAGAAAAACACGTCGTTGGCCACTCTGCGTGTTTTACGGAATGTTGAACATTGCTTTTGTGAACTCCTACGTCATTTATTGCATGAACAACATACGTTTGGGTCACAAACCAATGAAAAGAAAGCTCTTCATGAAGGAATTGTGCAAGCAATTGACAGAACCACATATGAGAACCCGACTTCAAACGCCCAATCTGAGGAAGGAAACAAAAATCCAAATGTGTGAAATTCTTGGAATACCGAACATCCCCGAAATTCCGAGAGGACCAGGACAACGGAAAACATGCTTTTACTGCCCAGCAGCACTAAGACGCATGACGACAACTTACTGCGGTCATTGCAATCACCCAATATGTGCTCAACACCGAGCAACCTGCTGCGTGGAGTGTGACACATAACTTTTCAATGATGCACCTAACAGAGACAACAACCTAAAAACGGTACAACATTTAAAAAATCTTATTTCATTCCTTTTTTACTTTGTATTCTGCTGCTTATTATTCAATAAAAAAATTTTTTTACATGACTTTTTGCCTCACTTTATAAACATGTTTTCCCATTTTTTTTATAAAAACATAGTATCTTTTAATGTTTTTTCCTCTTTTTTGGTAATGAGTTTTTATGTTCTTAAAAATATTTCTCAAACGCCAGAGAGTTGGTTAACAAGATTTAAATATTATAAATACAGAAAAGTAACTATTAGGAAGATTAAAAAAAAATGCTTCCGAGTCGTAAAATTTACTACACATAAGTGATCGTGTGACAAAAAAACCACATAAGTAATCTAGGGTTAATACTAGCTGAGTACCCGTCCTTCGTACGGGGATCTTATTGTTAGTAATGAGATGAGTACAGACATAATAGAAGCATGTTCTAAGTTACTATAATGTAGATAGTCAGTAAAAATATACTCGAAAACAGTCCTAACGGTATTTTATTCGAGTATTTCTCAGTATTTATAAACTTCTTTTCATTTCTGGAACTAAAACTAATAAGTCTACAACTAACCTCGTGGCTGTTATCGTCTGGAAAAGAAAAATTAATTTTAAAATACCTGCCATTTTGAAACGGTTTGGCCGATCTTTCTCATATACGAAATTCGCCTCAGTTTTATTACTTCCAAGTAGTATTTTAAAATCAGTTTATTATGTACAATACCTGATGGGGATTGCAAATAAATTATTTTGCACACGATTAGTATTTTAATAAGGATATAATGATTACAAAGGGGAACATACATTTCCCCTAATAGTAAGCTAATAATAACACAAAATAATTGAAATTAAACATTCATTGCAGGTAAGAGCCCATATTTTCCGTTTCTTCCGGCGTTTTTCCTCAGTTATCAACATACAACTAAGAGCTAAACCTATTTTCTGGTTCCTAGACAACACTGGTGCCATGACGTACAGGTGTTCTCATCACGGTGTCTCAACTACGAATGTTTGGTCTGGGAGTGTGTAGAGCCGTCCAAGACGGCATGCTTGCAGCCAGACGGTCTGGTCTGAAGGTCTGGTCCGGTAGTGTGTGGGGCTTATTAGAAAGCCAGCTTTGTTGGTTAGTTCAGAAAAATTCCGCTAGGTGCTTCTACGTCATACCCCCTTGAGGCTTTTGTTTACCCACTGATGTGACGAGCTCCTCACGCCTGAGTTTTAATGGGGCGATCAAGGCAGGCGGAGAGAAAGAGTGGGGATGGAGGGGCCCCCTCCTGCCAACTACAGATAGCCCGTGTATTAGAATAGCGGAATGAGCAGTCCGCGCGTTCTCGCTCTGTACTCCTCTGAATTTAATTTAGTTCAATACCTGGCAAACCTATTAAAATGTATCACTGTATTTTCAAACCCCTTTCCGTAGTTTAGTACAGCATACATATATTTAAATTACATTTTCAATGCTGGATGTTGCAGGATGCAGCACAATTAAATTGCAGGCAATCAATGTGACAAACCTCTTAAAATGTACCACTGTGTTTTTAGCTTCTACTCTGAATTAAACACATTTCAGTAATTTGGTACAACAACATACATATATATATATATATATATATATATATATATATATATATATATATATATATATATATATTACATTTTCAAAGCTGGATGCTGCAGGATGCAGCGCAATTAAATTTATTTCATTGAACCTTGATTTTACAACGTAATTAATGGCAGGCAATTACTCTTGTCTACATACAAATAAACCAATACAACGGAGTATCGAAAGACCCAAAAAGACGTAAGGAAGTCTAATGTAACAAAGTAACCTCGTTACATTCAGTAGCGTAGCTAGAAAACATTCGAGGGTGGATTAAACATCCAGGAGGATTAAAAAGAGCCCTACTTAGCATAGTACTTAAAGAATGATCTTCAGGGTCTCCAAAAACAAAATCAACAATTAAGTTGAGTTTTTTAATTGCATCTTTTGTATTAAAATGTAAACCAATAAAATTGTTTCGTAACATTATATTTGGTTCATTGCATTTTCCAACTGCCTTAATCAAATAAATATAATTGAGGCGGTCCATTCCAAAACTCACAAAATCCATTTTTTTTTCGAAATTGAGTTATTGGTATCACTGCATTTAGCAGAAAGAGAGGAATAAAGCAGTCAGGTCATATCTTTCCAAAACTAACTGTATCATATGGATATTTAATGCTAAAAACTAGGTGTCATTTCCAAAACTCACTTAATTTCAGTAATGCTATTCCAAAACTAGCATAATCCATCAGCCAATGGGATGGCGTTATTAATGTCATGTGATCATTAATCATCTATCATTCCAAAACTATCTTTATCCTCTTACCCAATGGGTGGCCTGGATTTAGTCACATGACTTTGTTTATGTTTGTAATTTTGTCTTGCCTCTGTATTGCTGCGTGTGAATTGTTCTGTATTCACTTAATATTTTTACAATCTAAATAAGTTAATTGTGAAGTTGTAATGAGTTTATCAGAAACCATTTTACCAACTCCACCTAATAAATCAAGGAGAAGGAAATCAAATCCTGAAGAATGGAAAAAGACAAAGGATAAGAGAAAAAGGTAAGCAGAATAATAACCCACAATTTTGGCTTATGTAGGCTAAGGTTTATTGAATTATCTGTTTGGATACATGATAGTCCAGCCATACAATTGTTAAGCTTCGGATTAATGGATGTTTTAACTAATGTGAGTTTGGATAAGCATGAGTCCAGATTTCATAAAGTTGTCGATTGTTGTTTTCCAGTCATCGGTCATTGTTTGTAGATGTGTGGTCATTGTTTAAATAGCTCTAACCAATTTTACTTTCTTTAAAACCTTTAGCCTGATGAATTTGTTTGTTTTCAGGCACATGCCTACTCAAATGTCAGAACCTCCAAGATGTTTTCATAACGGCCCAACATACAAATGTAAATCACTAAGGATGTCTGACGTAAAGGAGTTCCATGATGCATTTTATAAATACCCTGTGAAGACTCAGCAAGATACATTCATCCTGAAAGATATTGAAGTGGCATTACCTCAAAGAGAAAGATCCAAACAAAATGGTGGAAAGAAGAGCGTCGCAGTTAAGTACCTAGTAAAAATTAAGGGGACCAAGGACTTTAAGATTCAGGTATGTCAGAAAACATTTCTCGGAATTTTAGGTGTTAGTAGATTTCGTGTTAACAACATTGCGAAAAATTATGCCACCACCGGACAGATGCCTGTTGAAAAAAGAGGTGGCGCTAGGCTCATAGAGAAATTCCGCATTAAAAGAGAAAGTGTAAAATCATTTATTGAAAAGCTAAAGGGAGTAGAATCTCACTATTGCCGAGGAAGAAGTTCCAGGCAATATCTCAGTTGTGAATTAAATATTTCAAAACTTCGGAAAATTTACAACTCTAGTGTAAACGAGTCTTTAAAAGTCAAAAGGACTTTCTTCAGGAATATTTTCTGCCAATGTTACAATATTGGAATTGGTAGACCAGTGACTGATGCTTGCTCAAAATGTATTGAACTGCGTGAGAAAATCAAGGTTGAACAGAACCAAGTACACAAAGTAGAATTGACGATTCAGTTGAGAGTTCACAAGCTTCGAGGTAAAGCTTTCTATGCCAAACTTAGAGAGGAAAATGATAATATGGTTACCTTTTCATTTGACTGCCAAAAAAATTTAGTTAACCCTAAGGTACCGAACCAAGCAGCTTACTATAGCCGCCAGTTGTATACTTACAACTGTACAGGAGTGAAGGGTTCTTCAATATCAAAAATAACAAATGAGAATGTTTTTTATATATACATGGCAAGAAAACGAGCACAGTAAAAGTTCAAATGAAATATGTTCCATAATTTTTGATGTTTTGTCAAAAAGTGACCTGAGTTCGTTTAAGACAATTCGATTGTGCGCTGATGGTTGTGGAGGGCAGAATCGTAATTCTATAATGGTGAATATGTTAAGCTACTTTTTGTTGAACGTTGCCCCTGCTAATATCAAGAATATTGAACTTATATTCCCTGTACCTGGCCACTCTTTCCTTCCTTCTGATAGAGTGTTTGGTCGGATTGAGAAGACACTTCGAAAGATACCAACCATCACTAATCCAAAAACCTACATTGACCTATTTGCTGAGCATGGCACAGTACGCATATTAGGTGTAGACTGTTCAGTTTATAACTGGAAAGAAACTGCTGCTGAATATTTAAAACCATTGAAAGCATGGCATTTTAAATTTAGTCTTGTTAAGAGATTTGTTTTTAGCAGAAACATTCAACGGAACAGGGTGTTGGTAAAAGGGGAGAGGAGCTACAACTCCAATTGCGAAAACCCCAAGTGTTTGACAAAACCTGGTAAATCTATTAAAGATATAGTTTTGTCAGCAGTCAAAAAAGGAGTTCTAATCAAAAAGGCAAAATTAACAGACATCGCAAAATTACTAAAAAAACATTTTGGTGATGATTGGGATCAAAGAGAAGACCTTCAGTTCTTCAAACGTTTGATGATGGAAAACGAGGGAATCACAGAAGAGGAAGTACCAGATGTGGAAGAGTATTGTGAAGGTCACCAAGCCCAAGAAGATGATTTTGTAGTTTAGTAGACTACAAATTAGTTCTACCAGTGGGACTTTCCTCAATTTGTTTTAACAGTTGTTATCAGTTTGTTTTATTTTGTAGTAACTAGTAAGGTTGATCTTCTTAAAGATGACAAAGGTTTTACTGCCCTTCATTGTACTTTTACGTGTTTGATGTATAATAAAAATGATATTATACATATCATAAATAACCATTCTTTTATATTTCACCATACTCCCAGTGATGGTCAATTAAAAGAATAGCCCCTAAGTTAGTCAAAATCACAACATTTAATTTGTTTTAAGTGTTTTATGTTAGCCAAAATTAAAACGTGTCATGACATAACTAACTTTATCCTAACACCATCTTTCCAAAACTATCTTTATCCATTGGTGTCAGGGCAAAACTAACATTATCCAAACTTTAATGTTAATTCTGGAAAAAACTAGACATCTAAAGTGAAAAAGGTTTACACTATTTTATGAAAACATGTATCCTTCACCTGAAGAAAACAAAAAAATAACATTTTACTGTAAAGTTATTAAATTAAACGTTTTTATTGTTTCCTGAAAAATTTCAGGAATTGGATTATGTAAGTTTTGCAATGGACCGCCTCAATTTGTAGGTTACATTACTATTAGTTAGAAATTATTCGATAATTGCCATGTACTATAGATCAGATCAGCATTATAATCGCGTCCGCCAGACGACACATGGCACTTATCAGGCTTGGTCGAAGTTGCATGCACAATTTCAAGTCTTTAGCTTATTTATCATTCTCGATATATCCAACAAACAGACAGAGAAATCTATTGCTATTACTATAAGTTAAAACTTGATCATAATAATTTGAGGTTATTAAAATATGAATACTTAACAAAGTGTTTCAAATACTAAAGTTCTCAAAAGAAAATACGATAAGATATCAAAGGACATGCCACAGAAAGGAGATATGAGTCAACCAATACTGCAACCCTGCACCTGGCGTAGAAACGCTGGCTTGACTTATCAACTATCCAGCCACTTCCATAAATAAATATATATATATATATATATATATATGTTTAAACTAAATAATTTGAAGTGTTTCTCATTAAATGCCAATAACTTCCAAAGGTAAGTTGGAGAAATTGATTTTGTAATGGGTACTGTAAAGATGAAATTGCTTTCAGATTAAAACGTATAAATACCAGAGTTTTAAATAACCACAGAATAACCACTAGAGATACAATAACAGGAACCACATTTTCATTTAGCTGGTTTATTTTGTAGTTTAGGCACATAGCTGGATGGACATATAGGCTTAAATGGCTATAGCCAATTTCAGCAAATTTCAGGGAGCGAAAACATTTTACAGAGAAATGTATATCATGTTTGTGGAATAGTTGATTTTAGTAAATTATGGAATGATATTAATAATCTATAAATTTTGAATCTACAAAAATTACTAACAAAATTATCTTAAATTTAGTCCAAATAGAGGGGTGTTGGGGCTTGTAACACCCACAGTGGTAAAAACATTCGGGGCAAATTTCAACTTGTGTTAAGCTGAAATCATATTCGTTGTTGACGCATGCTCTTAGTTCAATTTCGTGTTTATTTGTTTTGATATTTTATCTGCAGCAGCTGACAGACAGACAACACAAAGCTTGTGCCTGGCATGAAGAGTCAATGCACAAACAAGTAAGGCTTGAGAAATACAATAAAAGCCCTTTCGCACACTCCCCTTGATAGATACTTCTTAATCAAGGCTTCGAGCGACAGAGACGGGCGAATAATGCTAATTTAGTTTGCCGATTATACTATTAAAAATATTTTGTTTCATTCGCTTTTATTTCGTGGCTCAAAACATCTGTTTATTAATTTTTGTTTTTATGTTTTTTATATATAAGGGGCAAAATCGCTGCGGTTATCATCGCCCTCAAGGACGAATTGACACCTGCTCGTATTCGGTGGTGTCAAGTATGTAAAAGATTACATTGTATAAAAATAAAAGAAATTGGAATCACAAGTAGGGTGGTAAATAATTTATACTTAAAACTAGATAACAATAAATGTAACAAGGGAAAGACTGTAGAGAGGTCATAACCCATATAAAGGCTAAAAAGATAAATGGAACATAAATAAGGACAAGGTACATAACATTAATTAAATAAACTATAAAAACTTAACACATTTTACTGCCACCAAGGTAGCTGTAAAGGGGCTAATTTGGCAGCTGTCAAATAATAAATAAAAATTAAATAATAAAATTTATAAATATTAACAACAATAAATAATCAGAATAAATAAACTTAACACAATACTATATTTTATTAATCAGCGACGTTGTATTTAGAAAACATAGTAGTCTTTGAGTTGCCGTCTCGTCATCACAAAGAATATCGTTCAACGAAGCCGGCAGATTCGAGTTGCGCCTATGTACCGAGTAGCGAAGGCAGTCAACAAGCACATGTTCAACTGTGATGACAGGTCTCACATGTGTCGCAGACCGGAGGATCATCTCTACTCGTGAGGAAGCCATGTGTGATAAGCGTGTGGCCTAGCCGCAGGCGACACAACACAACCTCCTCACGGCGACTCGGGTGGTTCGCTGTCTCCCAGAGTCCAACGCAGTCTTTAATACGTCGTAACTTGTTAACGACTGCCTGCCACTCAGTATTCCATTTGGCTCTCAGTTTGCCCTTCACCACCGGGATAATATCGGAAGAAACCATCCGTGCGGTGTAAGGCTGGAGTTCCAATGCTTCCTTAGCTCCTCTATCTGCCAGCTCGTTTCCGGATACTCCAATGTGGCCAGGTACCCAGACAAGAAAGACAGCAACACCTTCGGACTGGAGGGAAGACAAAGAGTGCCATATTTCGCGGATGATAATTTGTTTTGAAAACATGTCGCTGATGGCTTGTATACCACTAAGGGAGTCGCTGCAGATAACCAATTTTTTTGTCATAGGAAACGTTATATTTAGGGCCTTTTTGATGGCTGTTAATTCGGCCGTGAAAATGGAAGAGTCGTTGGGGAGACGAAATCCGTATCGTCTAACCCCCAGTGACGAAAGCACATCCAGTTCTACAACGTTCCTTTGACCCGTCAGTATAGACAACATCACAAGGTGCGAGGCTGCGTAGTATTTGACGGAATTCTTGTTGGTAGACTGTTTCTGGAGTGGAGGCTTTTTAAACCTAGAAAGATTTAAAATAATTTTTGGCATTGAGACGCTCCAGGGTGGGATATCACATTGATGAACGTCTTTAAACTCGTAATCGTTTAGGCCTATTTCATAAGCGTAGGATTTGGCCCTAACGCCTAAGGGTGAGGGATGATTTGGTCTCGCTAGGAAAGAATTATGAAGTGGGTTTCGCAGGACCGGTTCAAATGCAGGGTTGTCTGGCTTCCCTGAAAGAGCGTGAACATAGTTTAGGGACAGTTGTTGTCGTCTATGCGAAAGAGGGGGTTCTCCCGTTTCTGCGAGAAGACTGTTATAGGAGAAGATCGAAAAGCTCCAGTGGCGAGTCATAAAGCAGTATCATATGAACAGGGTTAAGTATTTTGAGAGCACTGGGTCTTGCGGACCCATATGCTTGACATCCATAATCTAGACAGGAACGGATAGTGGCTTTGTAAAATCTGAGCATACATGTCCTGTCAGCCCCCCACTTTGTTCCGCTTAAAGCTCTTAGTATGTTCAAGCGCTTCACGCATCGATCTTTTAGGTCTCTCAGGTGAGGCACCCAAGTTAGCCGGTTCCTGGGTCATCAAATGTGAGACCCAGGAATCTGATATTGTCACAAGTAGAGATTCTCTGACCCAGCAAAGAGAGCGTTGGCTGCTCAACAGTACTCATTCTGGAGAAAACGATGGCTTTTGTTTTAGGTGGCGAAAATGAAAAACCCGTAACTCCGCACCACTGCTCAAGCCTGTTGATGGTAAGCTGTAAAGCTCTCTCCCCCACCGCTAACTTCTTTGTAGAGATGTAAATAGAGAAATCATCTACAAACAAAGAACAGCGCACAGGAGGGGTAACGCAGGGTGATATGTTATTGATTGCAATGGCAAACAGAGTGCAGCTTAGGACTCTACCTTGTGGAATACCATTTTCCAGCGTGAATGAATTGGATATGGTTGTCCCAAGTTTGACCTGTATGGTTCTTTCCGATAGGAAGCCCTGTATGAAAGAAACCATGTGGCCCCCTACACCCCAAGATATTAAAGCATTTAATATCCCCCTTCTCCAAGCCTTATCATAAGCCTTGGAAATGTGGAAGAATACAGCGATCAACTGTTTTCTTTCAATAATGGAATTCAGGATTGCCGATTCCAAGGCAAGTAGATGGTCACTTGTAGACCGGCCTTGTCGGAATCCGCACTGGGAAGGTGAAAGAAGGTTATTTTTCTCCAGAAACCAAACAAGACGTCTGTTGACCATCCTTTCGAGTACTTTGCAGAGACTGCTAGTAAGCGAAATTGGTCTATAGCTTCCTGGAGAAGTTCTATCTTGGCCCGGTTTATGGAGAGCGATAATGTGTGAACGACGCCAAGAATTAGGGAATGAGTTTTCTAAATAGATTCTATTATATAAATTTAGAAGATCTTGTTTTCCATCCTCCGTCAGGTTCCGCAACATGGCATAATGTATGTTATCGGGACCTGGAGCAGAATTTGATGTCGCCTTTAGTGATGAATCGAGTTCATCAATGGTAAAGGGAAGGTTTAAAGGAGAGTTGTTATTAATATTTAAATTTAGAGGATGTCTTTCTGTATTTATTTTGAAATTTTGAAACTCCCTATTGTAAGATGACGTTTTTGAAATTACCGCAAAATGTGAGCCGAGTAAATTGGAAACTGTCAAGGGATCAGTTACCACATCGGTACCATTTTTCAGAGCAATAAGAAAAGGTGGGGAGGTCTTACAGCAAACAGATCGAAGCTTCCTCCAAACATCAGATGCAGGAGTAGTTAGTTTTATTTGATCTGTGTAGTCCAGCCAGGACTGCCGCCGTCTCTGTCTAAAAACCTGTCTTGCTTTTGCCCGTGCTCTTTTGTACCTACTTAAACTTTCTTCATTCGGTGATCTGTTGAACTGTCTTAAACATTTTCGACGTTCCTTTAGAGCCGCCGAACATTCTTCAGACCACCAAGAAACCTGGCGTTTGTTTGGTGAACCCGAGGATTTTGGAATGCTCCGCTCCGCGGATGTTATAATATTAGATGTAAATAATACAGTGGCTGTATTTATGTCGTTTAATTCGATATTAATAGTTTGAGAAACTATGTTCTTTTTGTACTCGTTCCAGTCAGCCCTCTTAATTTTCCACCTGGGACACTTGCCTGTCAAAGACGGAAAGGATTGAAAAGCCACGGCAATGGGCGCATGGTCACTCCCTGACAGGTCGGGAAGTACGGACCAATGCACTCGAGTTGCCACGACCGGACTGCAGATTGACAGGTCGATTGCCGACCATATGCCAGTCCTAGGGCACATGTAAGTGGTCGACTCGTCAATGAGAACGACCGCTGACACTTCATCCCACAATCCCGCAACCATGTTACCCCTCCGATCAGAATGGCTGGAACCCCAAGAGCGATGGTGTGCATTGAAATCACGAACCATAAAGAAAGGAGACGGGAGTTGGCTGTAGAGATCACGTAGATCATCAAGAGATAAATCAAAAGGGGAAGGTGGAATATATATGGAGCAGATGGTTAATTTAAAAGGAACGTCGACTGAAACTGCCACTGCCTGGAGGTTTGTGACGATGTTCAAGGCTCTAGCATTAACAGAAGAATCTGCTAGAATAGCCACACCTCCACAGGCAATTTGTTGGTGATGATCTAGGCGAAAGATGTCATAACCATTTTGTTTGAAATGAGTATGAGGAGACAATTTAGTCTCTTGTAGGCAAATAAATTTAGGTTTTCTTGTCTTTATAAGTAATTTTAAGTCTTCAAAGTGGCTTCTCAAACCATTAATATTCCACTGTAACAGAATTTTATATTATATATTTTATTTTGTGCTAGTTCATTGTAATTTTTTTTTCTTTGTTTAGATACAGTACGGAAGTTACCTTGAACAGTTTGGAACTCTGTCCGCATCTCCAAAGGGGCCTCAACCATATCGTCATCAAGTGATAATTAGGAGGATCTGGTCGAGGATGGATTAGCCTTTTTCACTAGGAATTTAGATCTATTATCTGATTTTGTTTGTATGTTCTTTTTTAGTTTGTCGGCGAGTTTTTTTCTCTCTTCCAAAGATAAGGCAGGTTTCGTATTTTGTTGCACCTTATCTCTGAAAGTAGGAGTAACTGTTGGGCGAGCTTGAATATGTGTGTTGGACATAGTATGGGCGTGTGGACTGCTTGGGAAGGATTACTGGTGGATGCCAACGGATGTTGTCCGGTACCGGCTGCAAGCTGTTTAACCAAAGCGGCAACCTGCTCTGTTAAATTGAGTACCATACCCTCCAAAGCGGTACATGACGGGCACTGTGCGGATTGGACTGGGGCTGAAGCAGCTTCGGAGTACGAGACTTCCTTTTTAGGGGTTGGAGCGATTCTTCTCCTATACTCTTTGCGGGCTTTGTTAAAGGAAAGTTTGTTTAGAGTAACAATCTTCAAAACTTACTTTTCCTCTAAGTAAACTCTGCATTCCTTCGAGTTGGCCGCGTGTTTGCCCTTACAGTTCACGCATCTGACGTCGTTCTTGCAACCTTCCTCTTGGTGGCCTTCATCGCCGCAACGGGAACATGTCTCAGGTCCCGAGCACGTCTTGGTAGAGTGCCCGAATCTCTGACAACGGAAACACCGCTGAGAATTTTCGAAGTAAGGCCGTACTCAAGGATAAGTATCCAGCCGTAATAGTTTTTGGGGGTTAGGGAAATGCAAAGGTCAGAATTAGACCAGGAGTAGGGACCTTTCTCCCATTCTCCGTCCGAAGCATCCTGACCACATCGGTTACCATTTCACACTGCAGCTCGTCCTTGATTTCGTCCTCACTACACTCCATCAGGTCACGGCAGAAGACGATCCCTTTGGAGGTGTTCAGTGAGGAGTGCGGTTGAACGACGACTTCCACCTGATCGAAAAAACTCGTCATCTGAAGGAATTTTTTGGCTTGGTTGACCGCCTGAGGAAACAAAAGCTTTGTTAATAAGGAAAGGACTAACTTTCGTTAGAGTTTTACCCTCATCCTTATGACTCACGATTAGATATAATGGAGTTGGAACGTTCATATTTTCAGCTCTTACTTTTTCTTCCACTTTCCTTTGTTTTATATATGATTCCTTTTCAGAATCCGACAACTGTCTCTATTTCTCTGGATCGTTGTCTCTTCCTCCGAATTCTTGCCCTAAGTGTGGGGTGGTTTGAGTATCCATATATAAGGTCACCAGCGCATCGTGTTTAGCAGTGCGGGCCGAATCACCGGGAGCAGACATGCCATCGGTGTCCCACAAACCGTAGCTTGGGGGACAACCCTACCTCAGTTCCCCGAGGCCCGGTTTCCATCGATTACCAAGTCGGGAATACGCGCACAACTTGGACTCGCACGTGGCAACAGGGGCTCCGACACCCCTGCCTACTGAACACTTCCTGACCAAGGACCGAAGTGGCTGGCTTCTGAACCATGTACATGACTTACGCCTCCGCAGAGACAAGCTCACATCAGCTCTCACCGACACCAGATAAGGCATCTAGTGCCGGCTTAAGCACTCCCAGCGAGCCATGCACTGGAACGGTCAGAGGACGGGTACTTAAAAGACCCTGGAGGGGGATTTGGTAGGAATTAGGGAATGGTTAGGTGGGAAGAGGCAGTTTAACGTCATACCCAGGACGGCCTGTATTACATAAATATTTCTGTAATATAAGTGTAATATTTCTTACAAAAAATAAGTGTTTAAAATTGTAAACCAAAAATATACTCATATATGATCTTAAACTGAATTTGTCAGTTAGAGTAATATAATATAACTAGCTGTTTCCCGCGGCTTCGCACGCTTTTCGTAAGTTTTGCCCGCGTATGAGCATTTCTGGTTGAAGTAAATTATATTTCCAACCCCGATGTAGATTTTACCTTGATGTCACGATCAAGAAAATATGTCAAAAATGTATTGTACATGCATAATGTATTTTATTACAAAGTGGTCTACCACTCAACCTTTAAGTTCAACCAAAAATTTAGTTTAGACAATTATACATCATAACTTAGCGCCTTCAAATAGTGTTTCACTGTTTAATATACGTATCTATCTCGTAATTGCAGGTTATAATGTGCAGGCGCTTTGAAAACTTTTCTTCATTTTATTCGTTTATATTCACGACATAAGCGAATAATTCAGATAATAACTATCCTATCTTCTAAGTCAGACTAAATTACGGATACATGTGAAATTTGATTGAAATTGGTTCAGTCGTTTTGGAGTTTATTGGCAACATACATCGTGACTCAAGATTTTTATATATATAAGATTAGGAAAATTTTGTATTTATTACTGATGTCACGTGCTATGTTAGGTATTTAAGTCAGGTAGTTGTCATTGATTTTGTCATATTTCTATAATTATGTTTTTGGTCGAATATTTACTAGCAAGTTTCTTTTTTAATACCCTTAGTTTATTACAGCTATTACATAACTTATTACAGATTTTGTAGCGTAATTATTAATTTATTTACTACCAATTAAGGACCACATTATAATATGTTGATTTTGCCCTATTAATTTGAATATATTCCAATAGCACAAAAAGATTATGACATTTTATTCGTTGTGCACCATCTCACATTTTGTAAAGTGTCTTTGGAGTTATAAAGAAAGTTCAATATTAATATAATTAATTCGATATAATTTCTATGTTTTGCAGATATGTTCGGATATAAGACGACTCATTAATTCGGATATAAAACGAATCATTAATTCGTAAGATAATAGAAATCAGAACCGTTCCGAACTGAGGTCGCTATCAGCCGCATGTACAGGGTTTGTCAGGAATTTTCGGGATTTATCGGTACTGCTCGGCTCTGCCCCCACTCTTTCTCACCGCCTGCCTTGATCGCCCCATTAAAACTCAGGCGTGAGGAGCTCGTACTGATGTGGCCTGGCGCATCGTCAATCTGTCGACGACAACAATCATGGCGAGGCGCGCATTTCAAGAAACAATGGAAGAGGACAGTATATTAGCTGAATTGAAGTTAGATACGGACTCTGATATTGTTGATGACACCGATGAAGATCCGGATTTCACCATTGACGACATAGGGAAATACAATTTTTTTGTACTTGCCAAACATAAATTAGCTCTTAGACCCCCCTACTTCACTTACAAAAATGTCAAAGTACCTTACAAGAAATTGATTGATTATTCTTAACCGGTTGTCGTGGTGTGATTCTATTGCACAGTACTATGGTCACCAGTTACTTTTACATTTATCAATAAATATAGTAGGCTTAAATCCAATAATAAGCATTGTGTTTTACAGATAACAGCAATGCAAAGGATAATGAGGAAGACAACCCTACTCTAGAAGACCCAGCACAACATGATGCTCCCCAATTACTGCCAGATATTGGTAAATAAAATTTATATCAACGCTAAAATATTTTTAGTATAAATTATAATTTGGCCTGCATTTATTTTTTACATGAATTTGTTAGTTTTATTTATTTTAGAATCTGCTCTGGACATATAGCCCACTTTCTATATTTGTAATATCTTTTTTGTTTGTCCATATCCTGAACCTGTTCGAGTGAGGCGACACAGAAATGCTGATGGTGGTGATGGCTGGTCAGACCAAGACATCGCTATGGAGCTGCCAGTCTTCGAAGAAGACATCGGAGTCTGTGCTTCTGTGAACCCCCACTCAGATGAGTTTGACTGTTTTTCTCTTTTTCTCCCCAAAGAAATGGTAAAATTAGTAAAAACTTAAACCAACCGTTATGCCGGCCAGTGCATTGAGAAACTGAGGCGAGCAAATAAACTGAAATCAAATTCACTGTGGCATAAGTGGAAGCCAGTAAAACTTTGTGAAGTGTATAAGTTTTTTGCTGTTATAATGCACATGAGTGTAGTTCAAAAACCACAAATAAATGATTATTGGTCAACCGATCCGATACTTTTTTTATTTCTTTGTGACACAGTGCAATCAATTTTTCAAATGAGGTGAATGGCTTACCATTGATGAAGGTGTGTCCGTTCCGGGGACGAATCAATTTTCGAGTTTACATGAAGAACAAACCGAATAAGTATGGCATAAAGTTTTATATTATTACTGATGCAGCCACTGGATATGTCTTGAATATTAAAATGTATGTTGGTTCATCAGGAGGTAAAAGTACCATTCAGGACATCGTGGATAGACTAGTGATGAACTATTACGAAAGGGGACACATCATTTTCATGGATAGATTTTATTCAAGCCCCTCCCTATTCAAATACTTTTTCCAAAAAACACTTTAGCAGTTGGAACTGTTAAGAAGAATAGGAAGGGTTTGCCACCAGTTTTCAAGATAAACAAACTGAAAAGTGGGGAAACCATTTTTCAGAGGCAAACTGAGCTGGTGGTGAAATGGCGAGACACTAGGGACGTACTGGCTTTATCCACTAGGCATCGATTCCATTCAACAGCAGTGGAAGTAAGAAGTAGAACAGGTATGGTGGAAAAAGTAAAACCAGACGTCATATTAGATTACAACAAGGGAAAGACTGGTGTTGACCACATGGACCAGCTTCTGTCCTACTACCCTTTTGGTAAAAAATCGATGAAGTGGTGGAAGAAAGTTTTCTTCCATTTGGCTACTGCAAACAGCTTCAAAATTTTCAATGAAATGCACAATAAGAAAACACCATTTGATACATTTTTGAAGGCAATTGGCAACCGACTGGCAGTAGAAGGGGCAATTGAAGAATCTTCTTCCACAATTCAGCCGTCGACTTCAGCTGCGAGACTGACTGCACGCCACTTCCCTACAAAGATTCCTTCAACAGAGAAGAAGGAAAACCCTACAAGGTACTGCAAAATCTGCTCAGACAAGGGTAAAGCTACCACTGGGAAAAGGAAGAGAAAAGAGAGCAGGTTCTACTGCAAGGACTGTAATGTGGCACTCTGCATACCTGACTGTTTCGAAGAGTATCACACTAAAAAGGATTTTGTGATTTTTTTAGCATTTGAAATTTTTTTGGCAATTACAATTATTTGTAAATATGTATATAGTAAATGCCTTTAAAAAAATTGAAATTACTTGTTTTATTTATTCAAAAGTTAGTTTTCAAGTAACACAAGACATGCGGGAGTTTTTATTTTTCTTAAAAAAAGGTAAGTTTCGAAATTGTTTTAAAAATTAATTAGATTTTATAGGAATACAGTTTTACATATCAATTTAAAGAGGAAAGATAGAACTTTCAAGAAAATATAATATCATACACATAATATTTAACAGTTAAAAAAAAATCTGAAAACCCATTAATTTATGCAGACCAGGCTATAAAAACAGCAAATAGCGATCCAGACTCCAATGTGTTAAATGAATAATAATAATAATTTCCATGGTGTATTCATTTGGAATAAGGTTGAAAATAAATATAACGGTCCATATATAATTTAACATACTAAATGAATTTATTTATTTTTTATTTAACGAATTTAAAAAATACTTTACCTGCAATAATATTGTTTCGACAGTAATAAGGACAATTTTTTTTATCACATTGCTATTAATTAAACTAAATTTAAATATTGCTTTCTTATTTCTTTGTAATGTAACAAAATCAAATAATTTATTAAGTCGCACGCAATTTTTTATACTATTTATAGTATTATTTTCATTTAATTACAAACAAAATTTTTTAATGTTTACAGACTAACGTTGTAATAAATCAACACGTTATAGTGTGTTTCACATTATCATTGAAATTAAACATTTTTCATTTTCATTTTAAATTTAGAACTTTATAACCATTTATACAGGGTGAATTTAAGTTAGTGTCGAAAGATTTTTTGGGTGATACTACTCAGTATTATAGACCAAAACATGAAAATCAAAAATCCCTATCCCATCTATCTTTTAACTACGACCAATTTCGCTATTTTGTTAAAAACTCATGTTTTGTTTCAATAAAACTCAATTTCCTCCATTATTTTTAATGTAATTCTGAATCCATTTTTGAAATCCACACAAAATTTTACATGGGAATAATGGAGAAAAACTGTCTTGAAAATAAGTTTGACACAAACATTCTTGCTAATAAATCAAATTCTTAAGTTTTCGGCAAAAACATTAAAAAGATATTAGACCCGAGGAATTAAATTAAGTTAATTCTGAAGAGAGGCCAATACCACAAAAAAACTTGCCCATTTTGTGGGCTTTAAAATGACATAATGCATTGTCATATCTTATCAGTTTTTACTCCTGAATATCTTATCTCTACAATCACAAGTATGAAGGAATACCCCATTTTTCAGGTTTTATTATGTCTTTCAGCTGACTTTACCTCTATCCACTTAAAAATAGTTATTTGAGTCGTAGCTATCATGGATTTCACATCGAGAGAGTATGCACAGATGCATTTTGTATATGGTTTTTGTGGCGGGAATGCTCTGGCTGCTCAGAGAGAATACCACGCTCGGTACCCAGATCGTAGAGTTCCTAGTGATAAAGTTTTTACGAGGCTACATCAGCGTTTGTTGGAAAGAGGAACAGTTCACAGGCAGCGTAATGAGGTAGGTCCTGTTCTTCGAGATGTTGGCTTAGGGTAATAACGCACTGGAGCGACCGCGACCGGTCGCTAGCGACCAAATTAACATAGACAGGCATGTACCAACGTGCATTGAACGACCGCGAGCGCGACCAGAGCTGTTGGCCGCGGCGACCAGAATATTTGGTCGTGGTCGCTGCGGCCAGACGATGTGACGCGACCACAGCCAACATGACATGGCATGGGAGAACACGCACTAGTCCGCGACCAGTCGCTGTTGTGATAGCTTCTCTCTTTTTGAGTAGTGTCTTTAATTTTGAGGTTAGGTAGGCAATAATGAGTGAAGTCGATTTCGATACAGAAAAGTTTATTCTGTGTGTTAAGGAAAGGCAATGTTTATGGGACATGACAAAAGAAGAATACAGCAACAAAAATGAGAGGAAGAAAGCATGGCAAGATATTACACTGTTGTTTAGCAGTGCAGAAGCAACCACTAAAGAAAAAAATACACTATGTAAGTAACTGTTAATTACATTATTTATTTTACTTAGCAAATAAGTTACCTAATTTAATAAAGTACCAGTGTGTCATGTAATGAGAAAAAACAACATCAACAAGTTCTTGTTAATTATATTTCATTCTTGCTATTATTAAAGGCAGTGGTTTTGCCATGAAACTGCTCCTTCGTTTGCGAAATATTCTGCTAGAATGTTTCTTGCGTTTGAATTGTATTGACGTGTGTGTGTGCCTCCTCTTATGTTGTCATCACTTGGAAACCTATATAATGTGTCTGCAAACTGGAAACCATCTCTACTTCGTACGTAATTGTGCAAAACACAACACACCTTAATAATGTCTATAGCTAACTCAATATTAACATTCAAAGCCCGATGGAAAATACGCCATTTATTGGCTAAGATTCCGAAGGTACATTCAACGTATCTTCTACCTCTGCAATGTCTGTAGTTAAACAATCTTTTCTTCATATTAAGCTGCTTTCCAATAAAAGGACACATAATTCTTTGAGACTGTGAGAAAGCATCATCAGCAAGAAACACAAATGGAATTGGTGTAGTACGTGTTTGTGATATTGGTCTGTCCTCGGGAATATCCATAGTACCAGTATTTATTCTTTGGTACAAAGTTGATTGTTGGAATATAGTAGAGTCTCCACATTTTCCGTATGATCCAATATCAACATATACAAATTGATAGTTTGCATCGGTCACTGCCATAAGGATGATGGAGAAGTAGTTTTTGTAGTTATAGTACAGTGATGCACTGTTTGGGGGTTTTACAATTCTAATATGCTTTCCGTCAACAGCGCCTAGACAATTAGGAAAGTTTGCCCTCTTTTCAAATTCAGCTGCAGTTCTTAACCAGTCTTCTTCTGTTGGTTCAGGTAGACATTCCTTCTGTAGAATATTCCATAGTGCAGAACATACTCTTGAAACAATTTCTTTTATTGTAGTTACTCCCGGACGATAAGAGTGGTGTAAGTCCACAAATGAATTTCCAGTCGCCAGATACCTGAAAATAAGAATCTGAGCTGTACTATTTATAGTATAATTAAACTGCAAATATTTTGGAAGTAACATTATGTAGTACAGCTTGTTACTTTCCTACTAAAATATACTACAAATTGAAGAAAAACAAAACCTCTAATTTAATAAGCGCTGTATTTGCAGAGATACGACTTCACTGGTTTTTTTTTCAGGTACGCACCTACAGAAAAAATGGAAGAGTGTGAAGGATTGTTACAACAGGGAGAGAAGGAGGTTGAGTGGTGGAAAGAGTGGTTCAGCTGCTAACAGAAAAAAACCATACATATACTACCACGTGTTGTCATTCTTGAATTCCAACAACCCACCAACCAATACCCATTCCAATGTGTCACATCCTCCAGATGAAGATGAAATCGATCTTGAAAATACCCAATTGGACCAGGGACCAGAATCTGAAACACCTACTGCAACTACAGCGACGGCAGAGCCGTATGCAACACGGGTAACAGCCAAAAAAAGAAAACCAGAGGATAATGTTGGTCAACAATTAGTAAAAATATTGAAAGAATCAGCTGATGAAAGGCGCAGACATGATACAGAAGTTGGATGTGATGAGGATAGGTTATTCCTCTTGTCTTTAGTGTCGAATATAAAAAAAGTTCCAGACCATTTAAAATTATCAGTCCGACGCCAAATTATAAATATCATTGAGCAGAATACAGTTCCTACCCAGCACTACCCAACACCTAATACTAATTACTCTCAAGGATACAGCACTAATTACAGTATTGATAATAACTTTCATTTCAGCCAACAAACTTCACCTCCACAATCAACAGGAAGAAATGAATACAACAGCAGTAATAGTTCTCCAGTTTTTCAATGTTTTGAACAAAGTGAATAACGTCTTATAATAAGAGTATTTTGTTTGAAGTTCGTTTTGTTCATATCCAAACTTATTTTTACAATCTTGCACATTGCAATATTACTTTTCTGTAATAAACACAAATAAACTTACCTTAATGTAACAAGTAGCTTTTCTTCATTTCCAATACATGACCGCATTGCTGTGTCTATTCCTCTAATACTATCTGCAATTTTACTTAGTAAATAATCAAAACTAGAAACAGACATTCTTGTATAGTTAAAAAACTTTTCATCATATTGCCGTAACTCACAAAACAATGTTGCGAATTGTCCTTTTGTAGACCTATATTGCAAAAGGGGATGTACCCAAAACCTCCGTTTTTTACGTTTAATGTAACGAGTATACACATGCGCTACAATAGCTATTTCCTCCAGGTCTATATTGCAACTGAGTAGCGACCAGACTAAATTGTTCAAATTGCTGGTCGCGCGACCAGTCGACGTATTGGTCGCACATTATGCAACCGGTCGCGGTCGTGGTCGCGGTCGCTCCAGTGCGTTATTACCCTTAGATGAACGAGTTCTAGATTTAGTTCAAGAAAATCCTGAGGTCAGCAGCCGACAACTTGCCAGAGAAGTTGGTGTTTCTCAGAGTAAAGTGTTAGGAATCTTACACGAAAATAACTTCCACCTCTATCACTTTACAAAGGTTCAAGCATTAGAACCAAATGACTTTGGTCCAAGAATAGAGTTCTGTCGCTAGCTGCTCAATAGTGATATTGAACAATATCATTTTTTGAGAAACATTTTGTACACCGATGAGTCTACCTTCACTAGGGCTGATGTTTTTAACACGCATTACATGCACCATTGGGCCGAACAAAATCCCAGGGCTTCAAGAGAAAGTTCCTTTCAAAGACGTTTTCATCTCAACGTATGGGCAGGAGTCATCGGAAACCAACTTGTGGGTCCCCACATTTTTCAAGGAACCTTAAATAGTGGAGTTTACTTGGACTTTTTACAGCATACATTGCCCACACTTCTGGATGGACTTGATATGGACCACAATCAGAGGGGCAACATAGTTTTCCAACAGGACGGTGCTCCTCCTCATTTCAGCAATGAAGTGCGTCAGTGGTTAACGGACTATTACCCGACATGGATAGGTCGCGCTGGAACTGTAGCTTGGCCGGCCAGATCTCCTGACCTATCTCCTATGGACTTCTTTGTTTGGGGGACCATGAAACAGGAAGTTTACTCGACCACTGTAAACTCTGAGGAAGACTTAAGAAACCGGATTGAGTTAGCTGCCCAAATAGTGCGTAACAAGTTATCTTTGAACGTGACGGTTAGGTCCATGAGGAAGCGTGCGAGAGCCTGCATTAGAAACGGAGGCAGGCAATTTGAAACCAATTTGTAGATTACTTACTTTTATGATTATTCTTTTTTGTAACTGTTCTTTATGTGTTTATCCTATGTTTGATTTATTATTGAATTAAACACAATTTTGACTGGTTATTTTGCACCGTGATATTTTAAGTAGACCTTGTTTTCCAATACTGATTCTTTAATAACCAGTAGAAGATGAAAATAAAAGTAACGTTACATTATGTCATTTTAAAGCCCACAAAATGGGCAAGTTAAAAAATGGATTCAGAATTAAAAAAACATAAAAAATAATTGAGGAAATTGAGTTTTATTGATACAAAACATGATTTTTTAACAAAATAGCGAAATTGGTCGCAGTTAAAAGATAGATGGGATAGGGATTTTTTATTTTCATATTTTGGTCTATAATACTGAGTAGTATCACCCAAAACATTTTTTCGACACTAACTTAAATTCACCCTGTACAGTATACGTTCCTACACCGTGTTGAATTTCAAACATTGTATTAATTGTAGCAAATACATCGTTTCATGTGATAATGCTGCACTCTTTGTTAAAATATGACAAATTCATTTACAGCAACATCATTGTCATCACTGGCATTTCCAGTGACTGTTCTCTTCCCTTTTGTTTACTATTCCACTTCCCAAGGTAAGTTGTGATAAAAGTATATCTTTGTAATAAAATATGTATTCAAGTGAGTTACATATATTTACGAAATGATTTCAGATCACAAGTATTGCGATGTTATTTTCGGGGCAAGCGAAAATATTCGCAACTTGCCAGATAGCCAGTCGAGCTGGGTTAGAAATTTCCAGGGTTCGAGAATTTCATACAACTATTATTTATTGTTAGGAGTCGAATCAGAGGGCCCTGCGGAAGGAATTGATACTTCCAAAATAACGTTGGGCTTACTTCATCACGTCAACTCCAATAAAATTTTGAAGACGTAAAAAATAAAAAAAAATAATCTTGCTCAGAAAAATAAAAATTTCTTGTTCTAGGAAAGTTATTGTTCAAGCGAGTTCGATTTTCGAAAACAACTGTATTGTTTATTAATACGTCGGTCAGTGAGGAATTACAAGTAAGCTGAGTAGTCTCCACTGATAACTTGGTCGGGGAGTCGTATACAGTAATTATTGAGCCCGGGGTTGGAATAATTAATCGGTTAAATAATGATGGTTAGTAGAAGCAAAATACAAAATCAAAGCAAAGTATGAATAGCAATGGCAAACAAAAGCAATATTTAAATAACACCAATAGCAAATATACAATCTTATAAATTAAAAATTAGCCATGCACCAATATCACAGTGCAACTACTATATACATAAAGCAAGCACTAACCATTAACAAAAAATATTTCTACGGGATGCAAAAGCTAGATGCATTTATAATATAAAAATATACTAAGCTGTATTTATTCTGTAGGCAAGTGTTATAGCTCCAAAATAAAATATCAAGTTTACTTTCTCAGGCATATAATTTTGGAAAATAAAAAAAACAAAGTAATCACTTATAACACACCATGCAGAATTACCCTACCATATGCAAGCTAAGATAAAGGTAAATGATTTAAACTATGCAATAAGGCTACTAAGCTAAATTACTATAAATATTAGGGCTCTATGAATATCAAAGAAAAATTGAACACTCACCCTATCTGCACAGTTCACCAGAAAAATAAACTAAAATATCGTTAAATAAATATTTTGATGGAGGTTATCGGGGTGAGGGTGTCAGGACGTTCGCAAAAATAAAAAGAAAGGGTTGCGAGTCCCGAAATAGATAAAGGAGAAAAATAAAGATAATCACTTACAAAAATATAAATAATTAATAAAATGAAAATTAGATTGAACTTCAATAAGAAAGAAAAATATTTCCGCGTAGATTAGAGATTCGCCAAGAAATGTGATAATAATCAGACAACAGAATGATGGTCGAGAAAACTTTATACCTAATATAAAAATTTACATCGATTGAACATAAGATTTAGTTTATGAGGACGGGGTCAGTGGGAAGAAAGTATTTATAAAAGGAAGTCGTGGGTATAGGATGCCAGTACTATCGCCGGAAAGAAAGCAGTGGTAAGGCGAGTCCCGACTGTTATAATTTTTTCCGGGTAGGAGATAATTGGTAGGAAAGTTCGTAAAGGAAACTCGGGATGAGGTGTCAGATCGATCGCCAGGAAAAGAAATGCGAGATCTGAAAAATTTAGAAAGGAAAATTTTAACACAGTAATTAAAATTTAGTCGAAATGACAAAAAAATAATCTGAGTAATTGAAATTCTAAATATAAGTTAAATTGAAGAAAAGAATAACTTTAGTAATTCAAGTTGAAAAAGTAATTAAAGTTTCAGTAAATTGAGAAAGTCAAATATATTCTATTTAAATTTAATGATACCCTTAAATATCAAATAAATTATTAAGAGTATATTTAAAATCAAACAATTATCTTATCAAAATAAATCTATAACCATCAAACATTACTAATATATTTCAGATCGATTAATTTTCATAAATGACAAATAAAATATTAAATTCTATTTCACATAAAAAAAATTTGGAAGAATTGTTGATGGCGGAGATAAAACACTTTAGTAAGGAACAGGGTCGTTGTTCCTTACCTGGTGCTGGATATCGGCGGCGGGCGTCGAGTCGTGATGTACAGTCGTTCAGCGAGCGGGGTCGGGGGAAGGGGTTGAAGTAGTCGTGGTGAGCAGCGGTCGTCGGCGGTGTCGCGGTCACTGACTGTCTCTCCGTGTCTTCAATCGGCCGTCATTATATAGGTTCGCGCGATCGCGGGGGTGGGGGAAGCCTTCTCCTCTCGCCGTGATCGGAGGGGAAGCGGCGATATCCGTGCGGGCACGGACCTGCCAGATAGCGTCTGACTCATCGTCAGTAAAATAATCATTTCGCTCCTTTTCATGATAATTCTAAAACTCAAGTCGTTATTCGTAATATAAAAAAAATGTCTGTTCTAATTTTTTAAATTTTACTAATGAATATTTTTAATTTAAATTTAATTTTGTATGCTAAAAAAAATAACATGTTACACCCCATCTGTACTTCGGGAAACAAAAAAAGAAGAAAAAAAGTTAAATGTGGTATTTGTATATAGATAAACAAAAAAAGGTTCCCGTAGTTTAATCTCCTCTTGTAACCGTTTTGATAGTTTCTGAAAAGAAATTACACAAAATAAATACTCTTCGTACGAAATAAATGTTTTAATCAACGAATAAAATAAAATGATAACATATTCTGGCAAGAAAATATAACTAAAAACAAATTGCAGTCTCCATAAACAAAAAAAATTATTTAACAAAACTAAAATTTACACTAAAATACATTACGGGCACAGTCTTTCACAATACATATAATTACTAGAAAACAAAATCTTTACTAATAAAAATAAACAAAAATCGAACTCGAAAATATAAAATCTCTAAGGAAAGGATATTAGACACGCCGGGTACAGGAGAGTGGCAGTCTTACAAGGAAGAATTTGGGATAGAAAGGTGATTTGTTGTAGGAATACTAGTCTACTAAAGCAACTCTTGGCGCCAAAAAAAAAACACATCGGGCAACCAAGAAATCATACAATAATATAGGTTAGTAGAAAGGAAATTATGGGCACACAACAGGGCAACAGGAATCTAGTGTGCCTCCAAGGAAGAGTATGCCTTCAGATCCTTCGTATGGGCTCGGCCTACGTCTTTTCCTTGGAGATCTCGAAGTTCGAATATATTCCATCCTATTTTTCTATATAGGATGTATGGTCCTTCAAACTTTGGTGCCAATTTTTCCTGCTATATTCTCAGCCGCTGAGGAAAGTGTATGGCTGCGCCTCAAAACTTGTTGGTCTATTACAAAACTGTTATCTCCTTCTGAGATTATAGTAATGAGCTTGGCGAGTGTGTGCTTTTTCCATGTTTAGCTTACATTTTTCCCTTAATTTTAGCATGAAGTTCATTCGAGTTTCATGTATATCGATTTCGCTAGGTTTAACCGCACCTTGAGTGGTATTCTCGAATACTTGGCCGTAGATACAGTTTCGAGTTTTAAGTTCTCTACCAAAATTGAGCATGGCCGGGGTAAATTTTGTTGACTCGCTACAACATGTATTCAACGCAAATCTAAATTCATTTAAATGTTGATCCCAACTACGATGATCATTTCGCACGAACTGAGAAATCATAGTTTTTAATACGCGGTTCGTTCGCTCTGTTGGATTACTCTGCGGACTATAAGGTGCGGTTGTTTTGTGAATTATTCCCCAATCACTTGTAAGTTTTTGGAAGATTTTCGAGAGGTATTGCGTTCCGTTATCTGTCAGTACTACTTCTGGAGCACCATATCGCATCAATATAAGGTCTTCGAACTTTTCTGCCACCTTCTTAGCTGTTGCTGATGATAATGGTACAATTTCTACCCATTTGGTAAAGGTATCTTGGAACACCAGGATAAATCTGTTTCCTTTACGAGATCGAGGTAAAGGTCCCATCAGATCGCTGGTTACTGTGAACCAAGGTCCTTGGGGACGTCTGAAATGCATTTTCCCCACCGGTTTACATTGTTCCACCTTGTATCTCTGGCAAGTGTCGCAATTTTTTACGTATTTTCGAATATCGTTTCTCCATCCAGGCCAAAAGTATCTGGCGCTGATTTTCTGGATCGTTTTGTTTACACCTAAATGGCCAGCTGTTGCGCTGTCATGATTTTCTTTCAGTACATTGGACTTTAGAGAATCTGGTACGCAAAGTTTCCAATTGGTTTTTGGGTCGGTACTTGATTTATCGATTTTTCTGTATAGTTTATTTCCTCGAATGGTGTAATCTGCATATTTATTCGGACTTGCAGATACCTTCCGAAGCATTTTCGAGTGCCAATCGGGCATAAGTTCGCCTGAAGCTGTTTCTAGCCTTGGTTCCTTGGTTTTGAGCGATAGTTGCCTCCGAGAGTTATTCGAACTGTCGTTGGCGGTGCTACAACCAACGGTTGAACCGACTACAGGATCACAGCTTGACGTGTCGATCGGATACCGGGAGAGTGCGTCTGCTACTCGGTTCAGGACTCCCTTGCGGTATTGGACTTCGAAGTCATGTTGCTGTAGTTCCAGCATCCAGCGAGCAAGTCTTCCAGATGGTTTCTCCAAACTCATCAACCACTTTAAAGCTTGATGGTCAGTTATCGCAATAAACTTGTACCCTTCGAGGTACGGACGAAATTTTTGAACGGCCCATACCAGAGCTAGGCATTCTTTCTCGGTTACGGAAAATTTCTTTTCATTCTCGTGTA
Organism: Homalodisca vitripennis; assembly: GCF_021130785.1. Taxonomy (NCBI): domain Eukaryota; kingdom Metazoa; phylum Arthropoda; class Insecta; order Hemiptera; family Cicadellidae; genus Homalodisca; species Homalodisca vitripennis. Next base: position 167,597 of record NW_025776316.1, read on the forward strand.
AAAGTCGACTCGCATATGCAATAACCTTCTCCAGCTTGCCGATAGTTTGAGTAAGCGAAGCCCCTAAACCTTCATTGGAGGCATCCACGTGGACCGTAAAAGTTTCCTTGAAGTCAGGGCAGGCTAAGACCGGTGCGGTAGAAAGTTTTGCTTTAAGGGAATTGAATGCTCGTTCTTGAGAATCCGTCCATTCCCATCTATTCCCCTTTCTTAAGAGTTTCGTCAATGGCTTAGATATGTTTGCAAAGTTTTCGATAAATCGTCTGTACCAAGACGCAAGTCCCAAGAAACTCCGTACTTGTTTTACAGTTTTAGGTGCTGGAAAATCTACAATTGATTTAACCTTTTCTGGATCCGTCTGGATTCCTTTCTCGTTTATTACGTGGCCAAGGTATTTCAACTCCTTTTTACAAAAGTTACATTTTTCCATATTTGGTAATAATCCTGCATTTCTAAGGCGTTCAAACACTTCTTTCAGAAGTTTTAAATGTTCTTCGAAAGTTCGGGATACCAGCACCAAATCGTCTAAATAGGCAAAAGCGTAGGGCTCAAACTCAGGTCCTATCACTTGGTCTAGCAATCTCTGAAAGGTAGCCGGAGCAGAGTGTAAGCCAAATGGCATGACCCTGAATTGGAATAACCCTCTGCCGGGAACGGTGAAAGCCGTAATTGGTCTACTGTTAACTTCGAGAGGTACCTGCCAATAGCCATCCTTTAGGTCGATCGTGGATATATAGCAAGCATTTCTCAGTTTGTCGAGTATCGCACTTATTTGGGGAAGGGGATATGCATCCTTCTCACTGACCGCATTAACTCGCCTTAAGTCGATGCAACACCTTACTTTTCCATTCGATTTTCTTAACCAGCACTAGTGGAGAGCTCCAAGGACTAGATGATGGTTCAATAATGCCTGACCCCAGCATCTTGTCAACTTCTTTGTTAATGATCGCCTGCATTGCCGGGTTGCGATAATAATACCTCTGTTTGATGGGTGTATCAGTTTTAAGGCGAATTTTATGTTCCACTAATGTCGTGCGACCAATAAAACCATCGAACAAATTTAACTGATAATCAAGAAATTCTTTAAGTTTTTTACTTTCTCCTTCTGTTAGTGTCATAACGGCATCAGTATGAATAGTCTTTGAATTATCGCATCTAGTCACTGTTTCTGCAGTACTTTCATGAGGAGTGATATCGATCAGTTTTAAAGGTGTTATAACGTCCATACCCAAAATCATCGGGGTAGTTAAGCCTGGTAGAAACAGGGCGCGTACCTTAGTTCTAATATCGGCTATCTCGCAGTTAAATTCGAAGGCCTGAGATATCTGGCTATTTGTGCTATCGGCCATATTAACATTAACATTTACGTTCTTAGGCCTAACGCCTAACTGTAATAGATGATGAGCTACTCTTTCCCCTATAATAGTCACCATCGATCCCGTATCAAGCAGTGCACAAAAGGTAGTTTCTTGAATCTTAATGGATACAAATGGTCTAGGATCATTCGATTTAACTTCGGCACAGCTGCTTTTGTTAAATTCTTTTATTTGGTTGAGCCACTTGGGCCATTCGATTGAGGTGATTTGTTGCCCCAGAGTCCCGGGACACCTCTGACGCTCCGGGCTCCGGAAATGTTTCCCTGCCTGCAAGGACACTGGACGGTTCGGATTCCAATTTTTTTACAGTTAAAACAGTGAATAGTTTTATGGAGAAGACACTGGTGGTATTTATGCCCTTTAGTTTCGCAATTCCAACAAATAGGAATGGTAGTCGTTGTATCAGTAGTAAGATTCATTGGCTGAGTAGTGTTAGTCGGGGCAATTGTAGAGGGCTCGAACCTTCGTTTATCGGTAAAACGTAAAAGATTTGGGTTTATCGTAATACCGTTCTGGTTTATCTATCATCTGTACTGGGTATGACTTAAAAACTCTACGTTTTGTGTCGTATGCTGTCTCGGGTACCATGGATTGAGCCGGATTTGGAGGAGGTCGGTAACTATTCTTCTCTCGCAAATAACTTTCATAACCTTCGGCAAGATGAATTAATTCACTAATCGAGTAGTGAAAACTTTCTCTTCTGATCGTTAATTTGTATTCAGGTCTCATGTTTGAATATAATCGGTTTAGTGTTTGGTTTACAGAGAAGCCACCACGTCGTCGAATTAGAGTCGTAAGGGCTACAATAAATTTTCGCATTGGCTCACTCTCGCCCTGAGTTCTTCGAGTTATTTCCTCATCCAAGTTACGTCGGTAATCTGGAGGAAGATACTGCTCTTCGAAGCTGATTATAAAGTCGTCATAGTTTGTCCAAAATGACTTATTGTTTCGGTACCAGAAAAGAGCGTTTCCTTTAAAAAGTTCCGGTAATGCTTTTAATAGCCGATCGGGAGGTATTTCATAAGATTCGGCAAGTTCACTGAGACGCTCAATGAAAGAGACTGGGTCTCCATCCCCATCGAATCCTCAAATTCCATTTCCGAACTTGATTGCAGATATGAGAGATATCCGGATGTCTAAGTTCAGATGTAGGCCTGCTTGCCATGTTAGCGTCACTGTCCAATCCAAAATTCGGGTCACAAGGCTCATCACCTGTGAGGGATCTTGCTGTCGGCATTCTCAACGGGTGAGGTGTTGTTATGTCTTGTGTGTTTGTTGGGGCTATGGCATTTACAGATTTTTCGTGCATTAAAAGGGCTAATCGTTCCTGTACTAGTCTAAAACTAGCTGTAGGAGGGAGGTTTAACATTTCTCGAATGCTAACTTCCTCATGTTGTATATGACCATCAGCATGGGAGGCACTAATCGGTCCTAATGCTGAGGAAACTACATTGGTCGCGAGGTTTTGTCTGTATGACAATAATTCTGTTCTTAGTGGAAGAGGTTCAGGAGGCGTTTTTCCAGACCTAAGAAAAGTTACAAGTCGCTTTCGTAGTTCAGCCACATTACCATCCGGATTCAGATTAAACTTTCTCAACTCTTCCTGAAGGTCGTTCTTTTGTAGTTTATAAATCCAGCCCACACGAGGATCATTCTCCGAAGGGGAAGGAAGCATAATTTGGGGATTGGGAATAGTTGTAGGAGGGATCGGTAGGCCCATTGTAGTAGCAGTAGTACTAGTAGTAGTGGTGGTGGTAATAGTAGCAGTAGTAGTGGTAGTAATCGGTGCGACTGATGTTACGACTGTAGGAGGACTCATTTTTGGCACTGTGCCACCAGAAGCCTGTGGTGTCGTAATACGAGTTAAAGTCGTAGTGGTTGTGGTTGTTTTTCGTTTGTTTGCGTCCCCTTGTCCATCATTTCCGTTTACATACATAAAGAATAAAATTTGATAAGGGCGGAGAGAAAGAGGTTCAATAAGTACATCATTATTGTACGTATAAAATTTTCTTAAACAAAAAGTTATTGTAAAACTTTAACAATTTTTAGTCGTAAATTGTAAAGTATATTCACAAAAAAGTGTAAAGTAAATCGTAAAGTTCGTAAATTAACGTATATTACAGTCCCAGTTGTTCGGGCGCCACTTTGCGATGTTATTTTCGGGGCAAGCGAAAATATTCGCAACTTGCCAGATAGCCAGTCGAGCTGGGTTAGAAATTTCCAGGGTTCGAGAATTTCATACAACTATTATTTATTGTTAGGAGTCGAATCAGAGGGCCCTGCGGAAGGAATTGATACTTCCAAAATAACGTTGGGCTTACTTCATCACGTCAACTCCAATAAAATTTTGAAGACGTAAAAAATAAAAAAAAATAATCTTGCTCAGAAAAATAAAAATTTCTTGTTCTAGGAAAGTTATTGTTCAAGCGAGTTCGATTTTCGAAAACAACTGTATTGTTTATTAATACGTCGGTCAGTGAGGAATTACAAGTAAGCTGAGTAGTCTCCACTGATAACTTGGTCGGGGAGTCGTATACAGTAATTATTGAGCCCGGGGTTGGAATAATTAATCGGTTAAATAATGATGGTTAGTAGAAGCAAAATACAAAATCAAAGCAAAGTATGAATAGCAATGGCAAACAAAAGCAATATTTAAATAACACCAATAGCAAATATACAATCTTATAAATTAAAAATTAGCCATGCACCAATATCACAGTGCAACTACTATATACATAAAGCAAGCACTAACCATTAACAAAAAATATTTCTACGGGATGCAAAAGCTAGATGCATTTATAATATAAAAAATATACTAAGCTGTATTTATTCTGTAGGCAAGTGTATAGCTCCAAAATAAAATATCAAGTTTACTTTCTCAGGCATATAATTTTGGAAAATAAAAAAAAACAAAGTAATCACTTATAACACACCATGCAGAATTACCCTACCATATGCAAGCTAAGATAAAGGTAAATGATTTAAACTATGCAATAAGGCTACTAAGCTAAATTACTATAAATATTAGGGCTCTATGAATATCAAAGAAAAATTGAACACTCACCCTATCTGCACAGTTCACCAGAAAAATAAACTAAAATATCGTTAAATAAATATTTTGATGGAGGTTATCGGGGTGAGGGTGTCAGGACGTTCGCAAAAATAAAAAGAAAGGGTTGCGAGTCCCGAAATAGATAAAGGAGAAAAATAAAGATAATCACTTACAAAAATATAAATAATTAATAAAATGAAAATTAGATTGAACTTCAATAAGAAAGAAAAATATTTCCGCGTAGATTAGAGATTCGCCAAGAAATGTGATAATAATCAGACAACAGAATGATGGTCGAGAAAACTTTATACCTAATATAAAAATTTACATCGATTGAACATAAGATTTAGTTTATGAGGACGGGGTCAGTGGGAAGAAAGTATTTATAAAAGGAAGTCGTGGGTATAGGATGCCAGTACTATCGCCGGAAAGAAAGCAGTGGTAAGGCGAGTCCCGACTGTTATAATTTTTTCCGGGTAGGAGATAATTGGTAGGAAAAGTTCGTAAAGGAAACTCGGGATGAGGTGTCAGATCGATCGCCAGGAAAAGAAATGCGAGATCTGAAAAATTTAGAAAGGAAAATTTTAACACAGTAGTAATTAAAATTTAGTCGAAATGACAAAAAAATAATCTGAGTAATTGAAATTCTAAATATAAGTTAAATTGAAGAAAAGAATAACTTTAGTAATTCAAGTTGAAAAAGTAATTAAAGTTTCAGTAAATTGAGAAAGTCAAATATATTCTATTTAAATTTAATGATACCCTTAAATATCAAATAAATTATTAAGAGTATATTTAAAATCAAACAATTATCTTATCAAAATAAATCTATAACCATCAAACATTACTAATATATTTCAGATCGATTAATTTTCATAAATGACAAATAAAATATTAAATTCTATTTCACATAAAAAAAATTTGGAAGAATTGTTGATGGCGGAGATAAAACACTTTAGTAAGGAACAGGGTCGTTGTTCCTTACCTGGTGCTGGATATCGGCGGCGGGCGTCGAGTCGTGATGTACAGTCGTTCAGCGAGCGGGGTCGGGGGAAGGGGTTTGAAGTAGTCGTGGTGAGCAGCGGTCGTCGGCGGTGTCGCGGTCACTGACTGTCTCTCCGTGTCTTCAATCGGCCGTCATTATATAGGTTCGCGCGATCGCGGGGGTGGGGGAAGCCTTCTCCTCTCGCCGTGATCGGAGGGGAAGCGGCGATATCCGTGCGGGCACGGACCTGCCAGATAGCGTCTGACTCATCGTCAGTAAAATAATCATTTCGCTCCTTTTCATGATAATTCTAAAACTCAAGTCGTTATTCGTAAATATAAAAAAAATGTCTGTTCTAATTTTTTAAATTTTACTAATGAATATTTTTAATTTAAATTTAATTTTGTATGCTAAAAAAAATAACATGTTACAGTATGTTTTATTAAGAAAGGATGAATGTACGTATACTTAATACAATTCTCTCATTTAGATGGGGAAGTGGAAACCTGAGTATAAAATTGTCACAAAGAGAGTGCTACAAATAGCAGACAGCGGTACTTTGGGATTATACCGACCACACCCAGACATGAATCGTTATTTGACATTTTGCTTCTACTGATTACTAGATCAGCGTAGAACAATATTTCGTCAATATAAAACAGGAATTGTCTTATCGCAAACCCCTCCCCATCCTCAGACAGAGGTCAAAGTCAAGCGGTCTAGTAGATAACGTGACTGCAGAGTCTCGCCGCCAGTTCAGCTGGTGTACTTCCGTGTTTTACTGTGTGTGTAATATATTAGTGATGGGTGACACTATGAGAATTTGGGATTTACCCAGGAGCGAAGAGGGGGCCATTCGTTTTTTACAAGATCATGACTTGTTACCTAAATCTAAAATATGCGTGGCGGTCGGCAGTTGCGGCTGAAGGCGGAAATTCGCTACACTCACTCATCCTTGATATTGCTCCATTCTGGGCGTCACAGGACACCCATTAATAATTAATAATCGTTGTAATTTTGTAGTTAAAGAGTTGTTTTTTCGTTCTATAGTGTGTTTCTATAAATTTATGTTTGTGTTCCTCATACTGGTGTGGTCGGTATAATCTCAAAGTACCCAGACAGCCATGGAAGGGAACTGCACCATCTCCTGGAGAGGCCCAGTGACTACGCAGTGACAGCGATTGTGTGTCCCAACGGCGTTAAACTATGTCGTCGAGCAAGGACTTCTGTATGAAGATAAGTACGATGAAATTGTAGTCATGGCCGGAACTAATGATACAAGTGACAGTGGTAACAAATATAACCGAAATAAAAGCGTATATTGGCATTCTTTTTTTGCTGGGGTTTGCAAATCCTCCCACCAGAACATATTAGATTTGTGGGCTGAAGATAGCACAGGTATTGATTTTTTTCAGATGTGCAATGAGTAGTAAAAGATTCAGATTTTTACATAGAGCGTTACGTTTTAATAACAACGGATCGTGATCAGCGTGAAGGGATAGACAAAATGGCAAAAATACGTTCTATTCTAGATCCTTTTGTTGAGAGATGCAATAATGCATAGTCACCTAGTGAATGTCACTCTAGATGAAATGTTGGATGGGTTCAAAGGGAACTGTCCTTTCAGACTATATATGCCATCTAAACCGGCGATGTCTTATAAGATATCGCCAAAACGAGCAGAAAATAAAATAGTAGAAATGTCACCGCATTTCAAAGAAATGGAAGAAATTAAAGGTAAAGTTGAAACTCTACAACATAAAAACTGACGTGTCGAAGAATAAAGTAACATTTAGAGATAACACCATATCAATACATGTGGATGCATTCAGATCCTATCTCTTCAAACCTTGTTTTGACGAGTTCACACCATTTCAAAAGGTGGATGTTTGCAAATCCCTTAAACAAGATCTAAGCCTGGATAGACCAGTAGTTCAATTAACCAGAGCTGTAAGGCCTTTTGGAACCGTGAAGAAATAAAAAATCTACAACAGCTGGTATTCATCCCTGAACGCCACCTCTGGTGGTACCAGCAAATTATCAATGAACATAATGTTTAATTTTAAATGTACATAGTTGTTTCATATGTTACAATAATTAAAATGTATATCGTTAAAATATGTATGTGTATTCTTTTAAACCATAGTGTTACTTACCTCCTTCATTCAAATTCAAATAATAATCAGGATTATTTTTTTTAAGAAGGAGGTATGTACATTAATTTATTCATGAAATATAAAAAGTGAATAGTAAAATAAAACTAAGTGGAACACTAAACTGTGGTGTACAGCTATACAATATCACAGTCACAGTCATAATCAAGTGCTACATAAAAAGATCCAACCTATATATATATATATATATATACATACATACATACGAACCAAATATATATATATATATATACAGTAGAGTCCCGATAGTTCGAATTTCGATAGTCCGAGGTTCCGTTAAATCCGAGCCAACAAATGTAAAAAAATAAAATGTGATATTTACATATTTGTACAACACACTCGAGCGCATGTCTGTAAACTGAGTGCTAGGCTACTTGGAGAAGCCGGCAGCCTGACTCATCAGTGCCACTTCATTTGCACCGCCCCACCCCCACCCTATTGTCAAGGCCACGGAACATCGCGCCCCGTATTGTCTAAAAAATAAATCAGTTCGTTGCTCATCACGTTCGACTGCGGTACGGTTGTTCTAGATTACGATCGCAGTGCGCTTACCCGTCTGTTATTTACAACGTACAGTACTCGTTGTCTAAGTATTAAGTTTTAGTAAAAAAAGTCTTTTCTGAAGTGTTTATGTGTTAATTGTACAGTGAACTATGAGTTCAAAAAGTAAAAGAAAGTTTGTACCGATAAAAACAAAACTAGAAGCTCTTAAAAGACTTGATAAAGGTGAAACGTTAAAAAAATTAGCTGCCGAGTACGGAGTTGGTGAAGTGACAGTTGGTGACTGGCGAAGGAATCGCGATAAAATTGAAAAATTTGCATCAGAAAAGTGCTCGGAAAAGTGTACTAATGAGCGGAAGTCTATGAAAAAAGCAGAGTATGAAAAAACTAGCAAGGCCCTATTTTTATGGTTTTGTCAACAAAGAAACAAAGGTTGTCCTATTTCCGGACCTATTTTACAGGAAAAGGCATTGTACTTTCGCAATGAAATCAATGAAGGTGAAGAAGATTTTACGGCAAGTGTAGGATGGCTTGACCGTTGGAAAAAACGTTATGGCGTGAGGCAGTTAGAAATTTGTGGGGAGAAACTTTCGGCGGATTCCGAGGCAGTTGTTCAGTTCTGTGAAAAAGTTAAGAAATCTTATTAAAAGTGAAAATTTAACACCTGATCAGATTTACAACTGTGATGAAACTGGTTTGAATTTTAAAACTTTGCCATCAAAAACTCTAGCTTCACGGGAGGAAAAAGCTGCTCCGGGTCACAAAAAAAGCAAAGAGAGACTGACTGTGCTAGCCGCTTCAAACGCGTCGGGAAGCCATAAATTAAAACTAACTGTCATTGGCAAGTCTGCTAAGCCTCGTGCGTTTAAAAACATGTCTATTTCAACGCTTCCAGCAACTTATACAAACCAAAAAAACGCATGGATGGACAAACAAATTTTTTAAAACTGGTTTTTTAGTGAGTTTGTTCCTGAAACCAAAAAGTTTTTGAAGAAAAGCAACCTACCCTCTAAAGCCATCTTAACACTTGATAACGCAGGATCACACCCAGATGAAGGGGAACTGCAATGCGATGGCATACGTACGATGTTTTTGCCACCAAACGTGACCAGCCTCATTCAGCCTATGGACCAAGGCGTACTTGAAACTTTGAAAAAAAAGTACAGACGCCGTTTGTTGCAATCAATGTTTCAAACAATTGAAGGAGAGGCAACCATAAACGATTTCCTGAAAAAAGTCACAATCAAGGATGTTATTTATTGGATCGCTGAAGCTTGGAGCGAAATTAAACCAGAAACAATCCAGAAATCATGGATGAAAATCGGAGTGTGTAAAATTGAAAATGATGATGAAGATGACGATCTACCGTTAATAAACTTAATAAACAGACTTCCTGGTTGCAATGGGACAAATCAAACTGATATTGGAGAGTGGATGAGTAGGGACGAACAGTTAGAGACAACAGACGACACCATAGTTGAGATGGTCACAGACATGACAGCTGACGGGAGTGAGGAAGAAGAAAGTGTGCAGGAGACAGACCCGGCAATGACTCACAGCGACGGCTACGCGGCACTGGATGCGGCCCTGCGCTACGTAGAGCAGCAAGCAGAGGCGACAGCGGCAGACACGTTATTGCTTCGGCGGTGGAGAGACATGGCTGCTCGCAAACGCTGCAGTGTGGTGAAACAAAAAACTCTAGACAGTTTTTTTAAGTAAACATTGCATCTTTGGACCTCTGTAAGTAATTTCTTAATGCTGGTATTTGTAATAAAAGCATATTTCTTTTGTTTGCTTTCAGTTCTAATTATAACCCAATTTTTCTCAAAGTGTTCCGTATAATTCGAGTTCTTCACAATTCGAGGTACATTCGGTCCCATTCACCTCGGATTACCGGGACTCTACTGTATATATATATATATATATATATATATATATATATATATATATATACACTCTCTTGAATACGCCGGATGTTTTCCTTTACAGTTAATGCACCGCGTCTCATTTTTGCACCCCTCCTCTTGGTGTCCTTAATCACCACAGCCGGAACATGTCTACGGTTTTGAACACAATTTACTGGAGTGCCCAAACCTTTAACAGCGGAAACACCGCTGGGGGTTTTTGAAGTATGGCCGCACAGACAGGGATAAATAGCCGGTTGCTGGGGAATGAGGTTCTGAAAAAGTAATTATGAGACCCGGGGTAGGAACCTTTATTCCGTTTTCAGTCCAAACTATCCGGACCACATCTGTCACCATCTCGCACTGCGCAGCTGATCCCTGATTTCCTCTTCACTGCAGTCCATAAGGTTTCGATAGAAGACGATTCCCTTGGAAAAGTTCAGAGAGAGGTGAGGCTGGACAGTAATTGCTAAATGGTCGAAAGAGCTCGCCATTTGCAGGAACTTCTTGGATTGGATGCAATTTGCAGCCTCCACCAGGATAGTTCCATTCCTCAGCTTTCTAATAGATTTTGGTTGCCTCCACAGGCTACTAATGATTTTTGAATAAGGAACGGGCTCACCTTAGTCAAGGTTTTGCCGTCTTCCTTATGACTCACTACTAATAATAAAGGTGTATGAATTAAAATTTCATCGTATTTTTGTTCTTTTCCTGTTTTTCTTTGTTCGCTTTGTTCAAGCTCACATTCTTAGTCAGACTACTGTCACTTTTTCTCTAGATCACTTTGATCCCTAACTACAATACTTTGCCCTAATTTCGGTATGGATTCAGTTTCCATAAGGATTTTAACCAACATATCATGTGGAAGGGTGAAGGCGAGGTACACCAGGAACGGGCACGCCCTCGATAAAACTGTGTCCTGTGGGAGCCCAGGTTACTCTACCCCAGATCCCCGGAGCCCGTTGTTTACTCGTTTAACCAGGCTGGGAATTGCAGCAGGAGCTTCAACACTCCTGCTCAGTACACACTTCCTCCGGGCACATAGTTTATTGCCAAAAAATTTCAGTTTCTTGCGTTCGGCAGAAATGATACAAAACGAGCCAGAACGCCTACTTAGGTATGGGGGCTATTTTTTACGGAAGGGATGATCATTGAAATAGTTGAAAATACAAATATATGGATAGAAGCGCATAAAGAAAGGTTTGTGAGGGAAAGAGACTTTAAACCTACAACCCCAGCAGAGATCAAAGCTGTGTTTGGTATTTTGTATATGGCAGGAGTTTTGAAAGCATGTCATCTAAATTTACAGGATCTATGGGGTAAGGATGGACTAGATATTGAGTTTTTTTCTGCCGTCATGTCCATAAAAAGACTCAAGTTTCTTCTACGTGCACTAAGGTTTGATGATATAAACACAAGAGATGACAGGAAATCAATCGACAAACTGGCACCAATCAGAGACTTATTTGCAGAATTTGTAGATAACATCCAGAAACACTATGTTGTGAGTGAGTTTGTCACAGTGGATGAGATGCTTGAAGCATTTCGGGGTGAGAGTGATTTCCGACAATACATCCCAAACAAGCCAGCGAAGTATGGAATACAATTTTTTGCAATGATGTTTTATACCAGCAATCTTGAAATCTATGCGGGTAAGCAACCTGAGGGCCCGTATCAAGCCAATAACTCACCAAAGAGTGTTGTGGAACGACTAATAGAACCCATTTCAGACAGTGGGAGGAATGAACCATTGATAATTGGTTTACTTCCATTCCACTGTGTTTTGAGTTACTAAATGAACACAGGCTCACTGTAGTAGGTACACTGCGAAAAAACAAATGTGAGATTCCAAGGGCACTCCTTGAAACCAAGGGCAGGCCTGTAGGCAGCTCAATGTTTGCATTTAGAGAGGGATGCACTATGACTATGGTGTCATATCGAGGAAACAAAAAGAAGAACGTTTTGTTGATATCGTCTATGCATGATGACGATATGATTGACCAAAATGAGACTTCATATACATTTGGAAAACCGGAAATTGTACTATTTTACAACGCCAGTAAGGGAGGAGTTGATGTTGTTGATAGATACAAGGAAAACTACAATGTAGCAAGAATTAGCAACCGATGGCCGATGACTGTTTTTTATTCGCTCTTGAACATTGCAGCATTGAACGGCTTCATTATTTTATTTTGAAAGAGAATATGGAACAGCCGCAAATGTTGAGAAGAGGTTTCCTGAGAAACTTGGCAAAGGATCTCTGTAAACAGCACATGCTATCTCGAGTGGATGTTGCAGGCACTCCAAGATTGACGAAGGAGCTAATCTGTAGAATTCTAGGAGTGGAAATGCCTCAAGCTCGACGAGCACCACCACCAGCAGATATCTTTCAAGTGACACCAGGAAGCTGCTTCAAGTGTGATTGGCGCAAAAATCGACCATCCAAAACTAGATGTGCGAAGTGCCAATTCTTCATCTGCAAAGAACACGCCGCCCCCGCCCATTACATTGACTGCGTCCAAGGTGAAGAGGAAATGGAAGTGGATGATGAGTGAACACTCAGGAAAAAAAAAGGAAAGACTCATTATTATGTATGTAAATAGTTATGTTATTCATTATGTTCATCATTACAAATAATTATTTTTTTTATTATTTGTAATAACTCAGTAGCAGTACTCTATAGGAGATTTAGACATTAGGTCATCATAAATATCCACTAGTATACCTATTTTTATATTTTATATTACATAACATACAATTATACAATTTATAAATTGTTCTAATGTTATTTAATCACATAGAAGTGTTATTTGGTTAGTATTTACTTCAATATATACTGTTTATACAATGAAAATAGCGTTTTTACTAAACCTGGAGGAATACTCCGTGTGCGCCCTCTCACGTTATAGAATCTGTGCGCTTCCTGGCGGGTTAAGGTTAATTAAATTATTAAGGTAGGTGGGGAAAGTGGGAAATATGAAAAATCTAAAGGCCTATTACATGACGATGAAAAAAGAAATACTTAAGAAAAACAGATAAAAACTGTGTTTAAAAAACATTTTTGATGTGCACAATAGGAAATTAGGGAGTGGAGAAAATTTAAATGCCATAAAATGTAACAGTAGGCTATTTCAAACTCTCAAACCTAGTGGCAAAGCTTCAGTAGAACCATAACTTTATTGAGTACTACACCTATTTTTTTGTTTAGAGAAAAATGTTACAGAGAGGGAAGGAGCTAGTAAGGCTTGCTACTTAAGACAAAACAAGTGTCAATATTGATAATCCAAGTAATTTTGGGGCACAGATTTGTAATAGAACAGTTCCTTTGAATGGTAAAGTTCCCCATCAAATCAATGAGGTAAAATCCATTACAATAAGAAACAGGCCTAGTTTTCAGGATGTGCCACTCATTAAAAATGAGCTAACCAATATCAATTCATCTCTGTATGATGAAATAACTCCCCAAATTTTAGAACAGTGCGATGAAGAAATAGAGAATAATTTTAGGAGGTCTTGCCGGGTAAATAAAACAAGTCAAATGTTAACAATTGAGCACATTTTTGAACAAAGTGATGACAATGAAAGTCTTGGTTCTTTATTTTCATCAGGCTCAGAAGATAATTACAACCCAATCTCTTCTTATTCTGATGAGGAGTTTGAGACGCCAGCAAAGCCAAAGCGCAGGCGTAAACAAAACGTTTTTCCTTATGAAAAAAACAAAAATTGTTTAAAACACGCTGAAGCACCTGTCATTGTTGAAGAAGTGCCTACCCAGTTACTAAATGATGGGGATGACACTTTAAATAACACTACCATCGAAGTTCAAGAAGAAGGGCAACTCATGCATCAAGATCCAAAATGTAATAAAAAAAGAGACGAAGAGGCGATGATGTTAACAAAAATGACTGGGCAAGAAATTCTAATGCTATAAAACGTCAGAGAGGTGAAAAGTACGTTGGTATTAAAAAAACAAAACGATGGAAAGTACTGTCCTTAACAATGAAAGAAAAGAGAGGTCCATCAAACCTCGATATCAATGTAAGGAACTGAAAAGGGCCACAAAATGTGAAGAAGTACGTGAATATGACAGACAAATTTTGTTTGACAATTTTTGGAAGAGTGTACATGGATGGGAAGCTAAAAAGGCAAAAATAGTATCATTAATTGAAAAACAAAAGCCTTTTATCAGAAGAAATGCTACAGAAGCAGAAAATAGTCGGAAACAGAATTCTTTTAAGTAATTTCTTAAGATAGAGCTGGTGCAAAATTATGAGTTTGCAAAAAAAATGTTTGAGAATACATTTTGCATTGGTGAAAGATCAATTCGTGACTGGGTACTAAACTGCCCTTTGGATTTGCCCAGCCAGCATCAAAATGAAAACTCTAATCCAAATAAAAATGAATTGGGGCAAGAACAAGTAAACATTGAAACTACCAATGCAGAAGAAAAAGGTCAAGGTAAAGGTAACGATAAATTAACTCCAGACAAGATGGATGATGGTAAAAGGGCTAGTGTAAGGCAATTTTTGGATTCACTTCCAAAAATGGAATCCCACTACTGTCGAGCCTCCACGAGTCTTCAGTATCTTGAACCGATGTGGGAAAGCAAGGCACAGTTATATAGAGAGTACAGAGACTGCAGTGAGAACAATAATGCAGCTGTTGCTTCTTGGAGTTTACTTTATATTTAAGGTTATGAAAATTGGTTTTTTTACCTAAAAAAGACCAGTGTGAATTGTGCATTAAATACAAATTGGGAAAAGTTGAAGACAGCGTTTACCTTTCACAGCAACAGAGGAAAGAAAGATCAAGGAAAGAGAAGGAAGATGACAAAAAGAAAGCCATAACAAAATACGGGTTTTGTTGCATTTGTTGTTGATGTGCAAAAAGTGTTCACATGTCCTGGATTCACTTCCAAAAATGGAATCCCACTACTGTCGAGCCTCCACGAGTCTTCAGTATCTTGAACCGATGTGGGAAAGCAAGGCACAGTTATATAGAGAGTACAGAGACTGCAGTGAGAACAATAATGCAGCTGTTTGCTTTCTTGGAGTTTACTTTATAAAGTTTTTAAGGTTATGAAAATTGGTTTTTTTACCTAAAAAAGACCAGTGTGAATTGTGCATTAAATACAAATTGGGAAAAGTTGAAGACATCGTTTACCTTTCACAGCAACAGAGGAAAGAAAGATCAAGGAAAGAGAAGGAAGATGACAAAAAGAAAGCCATACAAAATACGGGTTTTGTTGCATTTGTTGTTGATGTGCAAAAAGTGTTCACATGTCCTAACATTAAAGAATCTTGTGCTTACTATAAAACCAAGTTAAAAGTGCATAACTGGTCTGTACTTAACTTGGCCACAAGTAATGTACTATGTTATGTATGGCAGGAAGGAAATGGGGATTTAGACAGTAGTGTATTTGTGTCCATGGTAGTAAGGCTTTTAAAGAAGGAAATCTCAACAAATCCTAATGTGAAGGAAATCGTCCTATGGAGTGATGGTTGTACTTAACAGAACCAACCGTTGTGACAACGTTTCTAATGCTATATTATATTTCTCTATGGAAACTGGTGTTACAGTGACCAAAAGTTTCTTGAAGTTGGCCACACGCAAAATGGAGGTGGATAGTGTTCACAGCACTACAGTGGCGGCTCCTGATAGGTGGTCACGGGGGTGCACACAAGAAAGTAACAGTAGGATTAGATAATTAACTTACGTCGCCAACATAGTTATCGTCTCAATATAATAGTAAAAATATTTCAGTCCTTTTAGGCTCTTTATAACACCAAATTGATTTGTTTGTAAAAGGTGTACAAGACTGTGAGTTATTTCGTGCTGTGGAATGAATAATTCGTAAAAAGAAACTCCTTAAAATTTGCACCGATATTTGACTACTTGCATTTTAATAATTGCTTATAGCCCAGAAAGTAATTAGCAAAATATAACTGATTTATTGGTTTATTTGGCTAACAAAATGTTTATGAAAATGCAAATAAAAGAAAGAGAATGTGAATACTATCTTATTTTTATCGATACAAAGAAAAATGTAAGGTTATAAGTAACTTTGAAAATAGGTTAAATAGGCTCATTGAAAATTAACTAAATGTTTCATGAAATCATAGTTCAGCATTTTATACACAGTTTTTCTCCAAAAACACTCTTTGTAAGATGATTAGTTCATGTACAGTTTTTAAAGTTGAAGTCCATCCTTCTTTCTTTTTGCCTAGCAAAAACATCGATTACACGCTCATTAAAGTTAGGTTATACTCCTGATCATACCCTTTTCCACAGACAACATAGCCAATGCTGTTAGTCTTTCTTGCCCCATGGTACTTCTCAAAAAATGTCTTGATGCGTTTTAAGGTCGAAAAGTACCGTTCCGCCTCCGCAGTAGTCATAGGGATGGTAGAAACAATGGTCAAAAGTTTGTGAGTTTCTGAAAATGAAGTCTGTAAGCCATTCTCAATAACGAACTGTAACAACGGCACTCCCGTTCATGACTTGAAAATCTTTTCGTTTGTAGATCACTGAAAGTTCCGTTTTCAATCGTTCTTTGTCTAAAAATGAATACACCTGCACTGTTTCTTCCAAAAGTTGAATGGGAAACGTTTTCTCATAGTGCGTGAACTTTTTTTGAATCGAACAGAGAAACCGCTGAATGGTGTGTCAAAAAAGAGTATCTCTCTTTTATTTGATTGGAAATAACATCATACACCTCTTTTGCGGCAATTTTCCTCGTCACATGAATATTTTCATCACGTCGGGCTCTCTTCACAGGCATAGGTAGTTGATCAACATCAATTTTGACACTATCCATGTTTTGCCTTTCTTTTTCGACGCATTCAATAAATGTTTCGACATTTTTCTTTGTTCGCACAGCATCGGTGTATGTAAGCTGTAGTTTGATTATACAAAATGTCAACATGGGGCATGATTTTATGGAACACTGCGAGCCAAAATATAAAGTTGGGATCCTCTAACATACGTCTGATTGCCCCTGCTTTGGTGATAGTGATTGCTTGATGTGATGAGGCCTCTATTTCCTCCATGCAAGCAATTAAATCTTCTCTGTATTCATACACAGTGTTGACTGTACGGCTCTTGAAGTTCCATCTAGTTGCGGAAGCACGAGGGATTCTTCTGCCAACTATTGTGTCTAAAACTGCAACTCTTTGTGGAGAATTGCTAAAGAAGTTGGTCAAATCACTCAAATTTGAAAAAAAAAATCATTTGTTGGTTTTGGCTTGTAGCCTGTCCAACTACCAAATTCAGTTGGTGTGCATAGCAATGAACATAAAATGCGTGGGGATACATTTGCTTAACAAGAGTCTGTACCCCTACATGATGTCCACTCATTACACTAGCGCCATCATAGCTTTGTGATATAAGTTTGCTTGGATCGTCTACAACACTTTGTATTGCACTTTTAATACATCTAGCTATTGAGTCAGCATCGTGACCAGTAGTGATGGGATCGAAATCACGTCACTGATATTTTTCACTGATATTTGAAAGTCACCGTGGTAACTGATACTCCAAGGCGTATGATATCAGTGAATTAACGGTGACCGGTGACGCTGCTACCCCGGCGCTGTTCCTCCGTAACTGTGACTGTGACTGACTGTGACGCTGATCGGGATCGGTGGCCAAATCACGTACTACTCGCTACCCCACGCTGTTACTTACTTCTGTCTTGTTGTCTTCTGCTTCGACTGGTTCTGATTCTGTTCTGAGTCTGACTGCTATTTCGGGCGCGAGTTAGTTAGACCTATGATTATTGTTTCTTAGGAATAACGAATTAACGATGAATAGATCAAAAACAAGTCCAGTGTGGACATTTTTTACACCTGTTTTAAACAGTGACCGTGTTGCTGTTTGTAACATATGCAAACAACGACTTTCATACAAAACCTCTACTTCAAATCTACGGAAACATATGAAGTGTAAACATCCCACTGTCTCCTTGGATGAAGCTACACCAAACACATTTCTGGGTAGTCAAGAGGTAAGAAACACTTGATTTATAGCATTCATGACTCATAAATATCGATAATTCGATGATCATTCGATAATCATTATTCTATAGTCGTGGTGGATGCTTATTATACTTCAGCCGTTTCAGGTGTTACATACTTTGTGACGGGGTTGTTATAATATTAAAATATAATAGAAAATTCCTTTACAGGTAGATCACGCCGAACGGGTGCAACATCGGACGACCTCTTCTGAGCCTGGATCAAAGAAACACAGAACATCAGCATCGACTACTGCAGCGGCTGCAAAGCTCCAACACTTACACGCCAGTGCTAGTACCAGCACGTCCAGCACATTGTCTGAAGAAAATGTGGATGACCCAAGCTCTTTGCCAGTTCCGTCTTCATCCCGACCGGATACGTCTGTTCCAAGCAAGTAAGTCTTGCAATGTAGTACAACAAAGATTATCTGGATTCGTCCCCAAAAAAATGACAAGCTCTCAAAAAGGAAAGGTGGATGAAGCTTTGCTGAAACTTTTCACAAGAGACTTTCAACCATTCAGCATTGTAGAGGATGAAGGATTTTTAGAATATACAAATGCCCTTAATCCAAGTTATGTTTTG